>NW_022992067.1:120821-402811 GCF_902827175.1 Gymnodraco acuticeps
TGTCCATTTTAGACAGAGGCTTATTATATTTACAAGCCCTTAATAACATCCATTTTCTGGGCTCAATTACATTACATGTTACTTGTTAGACGCTTTTATCCAAAGCGACTTACATACTCAATACTGTAGGCAATCCCCACAGGAGCAATTTAGGGTGAAGTGTCTCAGGGACACAACAATTGCTGACTGCAGTGGGGTTTGAACAACAACGCACTAGTCCACTGCGCCACAGCCTCCCAATATGTGTCTTGGCCGTTTTCGTTGTGATCGCTAAATTCCCCTTGTTTATAATAATCACCGGTCTTTCAGCAGGATACTGTAGTGATTCAAGTGTGATTTTAGCAAACGAGTGTTTTTGTTTTGAAATCACTTCCGTGAGTTTGGCCCGGCCCCTCGCTCCAAGGACCATTGACCATTTAGTAAGGTAAAAAACAAAAAGCAAAAGGCCTCTCAGACAGTCTTCCGTTTACGTGTTTAATAAAGAAAAACAATTGGATGGTAGATACACGGATGATATCGTTTTATTTTTGAAATTTATTTTATTTTGCTTGACTCAGTTTTTTTTTCTTTTAAACTCATAGTTTTGCTTTATTCTGAGAAAGTGTTGCCTTATCTTTATGATACAAAACTAATCCCATACATTTCGGCATCTTGCCTATCGCAGCTTTGTAAGCTGGTGCCGGGGCTTTTTAGGACGAGGCATCAGAGTGGTCATCCCGTCATGTGTTGTCCGCCAGATACGCCAGGAGTTTCCAGAGGCCTGTACTACAAAGCTGGATTTTGGCTTAGCCGGCTAACTTCAGGGAAAGCTCGGGCTTTCCGGTCCTACGATCTCCATGGTAACTTATGCTGAGTGGCTAACCTGCTCCGGAGCAGGTTAGGTGGCAGGCTAAGAGATCAGCCTATAAAAGCTCCGCCTATCGACCAATGAAATCTCTGTGAAAATGACGTCGGCATTTGTGGATGACACTGTGGAGCTCAGATTGTGAGAGGCGCTCTCAGGCTGGAGAGGATATTTAGGGAAAGAATAAACCCTTTGGCTTTCCCTGAAGAGTATTTGTATGAAAGATACAGGTTCTCGTCAGAAGGGCTGACTTATCTGTGTCAGCTCCTCGAGCCATATATTGCTAATGCCACACATCGGAGTTGTGCCCTTACAGTGCCGCAGACGTATGTATTGCTTTGCGATACTTTGCAACCGGCAGTTTTCTTTATGCCGTGGGGGATGCAGAGAACCTAAGCAAGAATACAGTCTGCAGTGCTATTCATAAGGTCGCACATGCTCTGACAGGGCTCGCACAGACCTTTATTGTGTTTCCTGGCTAGGGGCGGATCTAGAAAAATATTCATGGAGTGGCAAGAGGGTGGCAGGAGAATTTCAGGGGTGGCATCCCCTGGCAGAAGTATATGCTGATTTAATCGCAGTCATATCAATTAATGTTAACTTGGAAAGCCACAATATTGATATTTTAACTGAATAACATAGGTGACATTATTGTGGCACATCAGTAAAGCCTTACATATATATATATGTATGTATATATATATATAAGGTGGCAGACATAATTGAATGAATTTTAACTGACCAATAACTGAATGAGTTTGACTCTTAGACCAGCAGGGATACCCAGTGGCGACTGGTCATTAGGGGCAGCCCCACCTAATGTCAGCAGAAAGTATTACAAATAATGATTACAAAAGAATGCAAAGAAATGCAAAAAAAACTGATTTGTCTGTACATTGCTGTTGTAGTCTGTGTTCTTCTAATTAGTGTCTACAGTGTGTGTCTATTGAGCTGTTTAGAGCCATGTGGGACAAAACCCGATCATGCCCTTCTCTCTCACTGTCTAAGTGAATGGTGACTGTAAAAACTACACTGCGCATGCTCAGAGTATTGTCCTATTTAATGTGTGTGGCAAAAAAATAATGACCATAGGGGCACTGAGCTGCCATCCCCACCATACGTCATCTCACATAATTCAGAGCTGATTGGCTGTAAGTGACACATCCTAAAACCCGGAAGTAAGCTGCACAGTTACCCTCCACAAAAAAGCAATGATATTTCTCCATGGGATTTTAGAAAATAGCTGGAAATAAGATCCGTGGGAAAGGTAGCTGTTAGATAAATGCACGTTTTGTTCAGCCGGATAATATCCACATGTCTACCCTACTTTTATAATTTTCTAATCATAAATCTATTAGATGATAGACTTTTGAAACTACAAGAAGATAAGGAGGACTTTTACAAAAAAGTAATAGAGATTTTTTCCAGAGGGATAGGCAAATGGACTTCATCTTCAAGTCAAGGTAAGACCGCAATTTTATTGAAAATAGGATCTTACTAAGAGAGAACAATTCAATATTTAAATGATAAAATTACCTTTTTTGGGTATCCTTTTGTTGAACTGTCTGTTTAGAATTAATCTAAGCATCAGACAAAAAAAGATTTTGAAAATAATATTATATTTTGATTTAGGTCCAAATATAATATTTGTAAACCTGAAGAGTCAGTGCCAGTGCCTCACCAGCCATGAACCTCACTGCACGTCACTGCAGAAGCTTATATATAGACATCTACGTTTTTTGTGCCCCACCACTTTTGTACATATAAAAACGCCACTGGGGTACCAAATCTATGCAGACTGCTGCAATAAGTATATTAATTAACTGTCTCGTCGATGTTTGTCTAAGTTAATATGATACTATTAACAATCATATTATTCCTATCAGCTGTCAATCACTGTTATGATTCACATATTCAGTGTTATTATTAAATAAACTATATTTTTTGGAGGAGTTAATGATGAATGTTCCACAAGATGCTTGAAACCCTGCTTCAAATTTGAAAGACAAGTAATTACTATCATATATCAAAACAATCAAAGGAACAGTTCAGCGCCCCACAACTTCATTGCAAACACTTACTACCTTGACTTTACATCAGAAAGAACAAACATTAAAGAAGTGACTAACTGCATCAGTTAGGGTTAAAAAACGTGTATTCAGCTAAAACATATACATCGCTGCAGTTATTATCCAGTGGAAAGTCCATACCAACTGGCCTAGTTAAATCAAAGTGGTTACTTTCTTTTGGCTGGGCAGTGTAGTTTTACACACCGTCTTATTTTACGTTATCAGGACTTGAAACTGTTTTTTGGGGGCAGAGCCCCACAAAGAAAAAATATATACACATAAGGTTATCATCTTAACAGTTTTTTTATGCTCATCGAGTCATCCGTGAGCAGAGCATCAAGTTGACATGTCTATTACAGCTGAATGCGGCAATTACCATCTTGTTCAGCAAAACGCCTCACAAACTGAGTAAGATCAACAGCTTTAGTGGGTTTTGATTCAATGCTGAGTACAGCCAAACTTGAAAGTCTCTTCTCTGTCATTGTAGATCGCAAATACCTCATTCCTTCCGTCTGCTTGGATCCGAAATGCTTCTCGTTTTGCGCTGTCAAATGAAATCATATTTCCATGCTCGCGCCAGGGCCGGGGGAGGGGTTACAAGACTTGCGTCTTGTGCTGCATTCACTTGCACTCGGACATTAGAGACTTTCTCTCATTAATTGTCCGATGAGCCACAACTTTTCTTTCAAAACAAAGCTGCCAACTAGAGTGGCAAGGCATTTTTCTGAGGTGGCAGCTGCCACCCCGTTGAACCGCCACTGCCTGGCACATGTCCCACGCAGACGATCAAAGAGGGATTTTACAGCATGGCAGGTATTGATATGTGATTATTATTACAGTGAATGTTGTTCCTATGACGTACACTGTTGTATAATAAATGAAGCCTATTTCATAGGGTTTCCCAGGGTGCTTGGCTGTATCGACTGCACACACATTCCGATCTCTGCGTCCCTGGGAGAAAATGAAGGCGACTATGTCAATCGCAAATTCCTCCACAGCCTCAACATTCAGGTAAATCTTGCACATGCACTAGAACACACATTGAAGTCTGGGTGATTAAAGGAAATCACACATTTAAATCTTCACACAGTACATGTTTCACACTTGGACTATCTTTCTCTATAACATGGACTCATTTCAAATGAACATTGATGCTACACTGACTATGATGCTCTTATTGTGGAAGTAGGCTTGTTAATCCCACATGCTTTTGCAGGCCACCTGTGACCACAGGTGTGTCATTACCAGCCTTGAGGCAAAGTGGCCTGGATCAGTCCATAACTCCAGGATCCATGACTCCAGGATCTTCTCTGAGTCATCACTGTAACTTAACGTCACAGCAGGCATAACAACAGCCGGTGTTTCTCGTGAGTGTTTTCCCCGGGAAACAAACACAATACACACAAATGCAAAAATACACACACACACACACTCGCGAGCTTCCCCCAGACCAGTAATCCAAACGAAAATATCTTCCCTCCATTACTGATTTGATCATTTGCTCCGCTAATAATCAATCAGATCGATCCAGAGAAGAGGAAACTTTGAAGGCCCTTTTCTCAAAATGATGACTCGGTGACAGTCATTATATAATGTGACATATTTCGCTTAATATTTGGAGTACAAAAACAATCCTGATATCATTAGAAAGCTAGGAATCTCCTCTTTCCAACGGTGTATACACTCAAAATGTGTCTTCGGGTCAAAGCGACTGATTTCGATGGAGCAGCAGGTCACTTTGCATTAGGTAAAATAAAGCAGGCAGACATAACAGGAAGAATATGTAAATGTTTACCCAATCAAATAGGACATTGTCGCACCATTCAAATGTATCCATGTAGGCCTAAATTACAACCAATAAAAAAGCTTAGATGTGTTTATTTGTTACGTTTACGTTATTTGTTACATTGTCAGCCGTTAACCTATATCAGGGGTGCCCAACCAGTCGATCGCGATCGACCGGTCGATCGCGGGGAGATTCCCAGTCGATCGCGAGATGTGTCTAAAAATAGAACAACAATATTCTGTTTTATCGTTAATGTCCTATAACATAATCTTCCCGTGCCAGAATAATGCACTTGAACGCACCAAAGCTTTGTGATTGGCCGGCGTGACCCCATGTGTGGGGGCGTGGCTGGTGGGCAGTGGGCACTATTTCGCTCACGTTGTCCGTGTCAACAGGAGTGACAGTCCGCACACACACAAGACCGCAATTATGGCAGAAGCAAAAAAGCCCAAAATATATAATTTTCACTCCGAGTGGGAGGATGATTATTTTTGAATCTGTTCCAATTCAAAGTCCATCTGTCTCATCTGCAATACGAGCGTGGCTTTATCGAAGAAGGGTAATTTAGGAGCGGCATTTCAAAACAGTGCACAAACACTACGAGACGGAATTCCCTCCTAATTCTGCCCTATGCTCCTAAAAGGGGAGGGGCCTGAGAGGACAGCTAAATGCACAGCAGTCCATTTTCACCAGGCCCAACAACAAGAGCAAGGCTGCTACCATAGCATCTTATCGTGTCAGTCACGTTCTTGCGAAACACATGAAGTCTTTCAAAGACGGCGAAGTTGTGAAAGAAGCATTCCTAGAGGCTGCCGACGCGCTTTTTGGGGACAGTAAAAATAACAGAAGCATTTCAACAGGTTTTTGATATAATACAAACTCAAGTTAGATACCGTTATTAATCAGCTGTACGTTTTTGTTTGTTTGAACTTATTCATTATAATTATTGGACAAAATGGTATAAGAATGCAAACTTAAATTGATTATAGTCTATTATCAATTCAGGTTAAGAAACTAGTGTTGCTTGCATCCTATTTTAAAGGCATTTATTTTTATACTCGACTAAAATGCAACAAAAAAAGGGTTTGATTCTATTCATTTTGTCTTTTTTATTGCACTTGGCAGCAGATTCCTGTGTAGCTTCAGATCTGAGTTGTCTTATTAGTAAGCCTAATTTTATTGGCAAAGAAAGGGTTAAGCGTCTTTTGTGGCAGCACTGTTCAATGTTTCTTGAAAACATTACCCACTGTAGTGACGTGTGAATAAACTCCAACTCTGTATCAACAACACTGGTGTGTAACTTCAGTTAAATACGTGTATGTGTGTAGATTAGAAAGAGGTAAGATAAAGGATCTGCAGTATTTTATGGAGTATTCATCGTACAAAGGTCAGTTTTATACAAGTAGAAGTGTGTATTCACCTGGTAGTAGGCTGTCAGTAATGGCTACGCCTCTCTATTTGGACTGGTAGATCTCGGCAGACTGGCAACTTTAAAAGTAGCTCTCGGTTCAAAAAAGGTTGGGCACCCCTGACCTATATACACTTGCAAACATGTCAGAAGAACCGGCGCATAAGAAAACAAAATACTGTCAAACTAAACTGAAATTCAACAACTTGAATGTCACATCCCTGACATTTGCCTGGACCTTCAACCATAGAACCAGCGCAGCCAGATGAACCCCAAAGCAGCAGCTCTGCGGCCGCAGAGGCTGTCAAAACCGCCGCCACCGGCATCGTTGAACCGAAATAGGCTGGTTCTGACTGCATGCTGCAACAAGTCCTCCAACTCATACGACCAAATAGGCCGATTGTTCAGGTCCAATTATTACAATTAAATATGTCGTTTGTTCAGGCGCTTAATACGTCCTATAATTACGTTTTAAAGTTTTCGCCCTCTAGTGCTCCCGTTGAATGCAAACGTTACAGATGGTCGTTTATTCACAAATAACCCTCTCTGTAAAATCCTAAATTGTAGGATAGTTTGGCCATTAAAACACTTTTTGATTAGATTTCTAGCAAGAAGTGTATATTGTACTTTTAGAATCCATGTCCAGTCGATATGTAGGATCTATAGTTCTATAGATATTACGATGATGATTTGAGGTATGCGGCAGCCTCCATGTAAAGTTACGGGTTGAAAACAGTATTTCCGGTCTCGACGTTTTCATAATAAAACCAATGATCAAATGATTTAACAGTGATTTCTGCACAGGGTTGGGTTGTAACGGAATACATGTAACGGCGTTACGTAATCAGAATACACAAATCAAGTGACTGTATTCAGCTCGCGTTACATTTGAAAAACGAGTAGGCCTAATCTGATTACAGTTACTTTCGCAAACCTGAAGTGAATACATTTTGGATTAATTATTGGAATTATTGGTGGAAAGATTTCCTCACAACATTTAATATTCATTACTAAAGGTACAGCCGAATCATCACAGCACACTAAACCTATTACCGCCGCAGATGGACCAAAAAAGGGAGCGTTTGAAAAAAAAAGGGGCAGGTCCGCTCAGTGAAACGATAACAACGAAACATGGAGGAACAGAAGTCTGCGTTTAAATCGTGTGTGTGTGTACAGTGGCGCCAGCAGGAGGGGCTAGGGGGGGCCATGGCCACCCTGATATATTTGTTGGCCCCCCCACCACACACACCGCCTCGCCAGTCACGTATGCGCAGTAGTTTATCTGATATTTAACAACAAATACACAGCCAGCGAGTCGCTTGATTTGAGCTTCCAAGGCTCATACTGCAGCCCCTCCCTCCCCCTCTGCTACCATGGTAACACTCTGATACTCGGCGCACCACTCTGATACTCGCGCGCACCACTCTGATACTCGCGCGCACCACTCTGATACTCGCGCGCACCACTCTGATACTCGCGCACACCACTCTGATACTCGCACGCACCACTCTCTGAGATTCGCACAGACAGCAGCAGGTTGCAGCAAAACGTTTCTTTCTACTGACTTGTATGGAAGCAAACAAGAGACAGAAGTATTTGAATTTTATCAGACACCGAATTGATAGCATTGAAAATAATTACTTTGAAAATCATGTATCTGAATTTTTTTTGGTCCGAATTTACCTATGTGAAATAAAAATGTAAAAATTCAAGTTAAAAAAATGTGAATGTTCAAATTCAGATCCCAAAAATTCAAGTGAAAAAAATTCGACGTCAAATATTGCGGTGTTTAAAATTCGATGTCAAAAAATTCGGTGTATAAAATTCGACGTCAAAAATTGCGATGCAGCATCATCCGGGCTACTCAGACAGGATAAGCAATCGAGTCTGAATGCAATCAAACCGACTTCTGGCCTATCAGAGCCAAGCGGCAAACCCCGGGACAGTGCGGTGAAGCCCAATGCTGCAAACTGTAGGCGATGGATGCAGATGGGAGCAATTCCCGTAGACCCTAGGCTTGTTTGAGACAAGCGAGACCTGCGCAGACCTGCGCAATTGCGATCAACGTCTTGCTAGTGCGTTGCATGATGGTTAGTCATTTTGTCCGACTTGCTCTGGAGGCTCGCCTACATGAGACGTTGAAATCTCGCGGGACAAAGACGCCCGCAGCCTTAAGAGCGAGGCGCGGCGAGTCGGTGCAGTTCCTCTCCACGGGCTGCGGAAGCGAAATGCTTGATGGGAAACGACTCGCTGGTATCTCGAGCTGAGCGCTCATTGGTGGTTTTTACCACGTGCTGCTGATGAAACTCTCCAATTGGCTTGGCAAAAGTTTGTTGTTGTTTTGTGTCAGTTTTACGTCGCCCCTGCCGTTCACATTTTTCATCATCGTTCCACAATGTTTATCATCATGAAATTAATATCTATATATTTTATACTATACTTGCACTGCTTACAGTTTTCATACTTTATATATCTTAGCATATTCATACACACTGTTCATACTCACAGGCTGCTGTGTATATCTAGTGTATTCATACCCTGTTTATTCATCATTCAATTCATTCTATATTTTATTCTGTAGATTTTGTACATTACTTTTCACTTTACTGCTTGTTGCACCTGGTTAGAAGCTAAAGTGCATTTCGTTGTCTCAGTACCTGTAATATGTGCAATAACAATAAAGTTGAATCTAATCTTGAGCAGGAACAAATGTATTTACTTAGTAGCCTACATATCTGACATTAACAATTAAACACGTGTGTGCATTCTTTATAAATGCAAACCGAGTCAAGCCGACTCCGGAGGTGGCGGTATGCACCTTAAAGTTGTTTGCAATCCGCCAAAAAAACTGAGAGAAGAAGAAGAAGACGAAGCCGACTCCGAGCATGGACTCCGAGCTGTCCGACTTCAGGCGAGCTTTTTGAGACCTCCCCCGGCTGCGATCGGCTATTCTCGTCTACTTTCGAGGCGAGCCGCAACGCGTCTCAAACAAGCCTCCTATGTTACAATGTCCAACTTAACATCAGAAAATGAACATGTTTCTAGCCTGGATCCACAAAAACATATTCTGTATTTAGATTCCCCCTTCATGACAACGGGACTGCTGCTCCTAGCTCCTCTGTCTCACTGCTAGCTCTGTTAGCTCCATTGGCTCCGTGATGCTACAGGGGCTCAGCTAATGAGGAGAACACTACTTGAACTCGGCCGTGTTTGTTGTGTTGGCTCCTGGTGGACTATTCGTTATGCAAATATAGGATTTATCTGCGGTTAAAACAGACCGTCCATGAATGCAGTTTCTTCGGTAAGTCAACCCTGCGTACTTTATGTTATGTTACTGGTGTTTTTATTAAGCTAACGTTAATGAATGTTTAGAGTTGGGTTAGCATTTGAGCAATCGTATCTCTATCTGTGCTAACGATGCTATGCGTAGCATCCAAGAGTGTAAAACATTAAGTGGGATGCTACTGTATACCAAAAGGCTTCTGTGCGAGGTTGCTAAAATAAGGTCATCCTTGTACGTTAGATAGTTAGTTGGCTAGTTAGGTTACTGTATGCATTGTTAAGGTTAATTTAAATTCGCTATGCTCTACTATAGCATAAAATAGACTAGCTAACGTCAACGTATTGTTGAAGAGAGGCTTAGTGTATATTAAATCAACCTCACAATGAAATGAGTGTATCTTTAAAATATGAACGTCACATTTCAAGATAATAAAGCTCCCTTAGATATTGTAATATGGTTTGTTGAACTGGAGTTATTTTTGCAGCTAACCGTCTATCCGACGAACGACCCAAACATTGTTGTTTTTAATATTATTACCAATTCCTCTTTTAATTGTATTATCATCACACTTGAGAAACAGCCTTATCGTGGCTGTAGAACGGAACATGTAACTTAAAGGGATAGTGGAAATCCGCAAATTTTAGGTTTAACTTATGTATTTTTATTAAAAATAAGCATAATAAACAATTGTTTTTAATTTCATGCGCCTAGTTTCATTTTGCTTTCAATTTTACTGCGCCCTCTCAATGAAACGAAATACTTCGGGAATCTTCGGGTGATGACGAGAGCAAAGGAAGACGGGCACAAACAATGGCGGACATTCAATAGCATTTGCATGTGAATAGCCGACCTTTATTATGGTGAATAGATGTGTTTTGTATGGCTGTAGTGCGACAGCAAATGCAGAGAATGGTGTATCGACGCATGCGTTTCCAAGAAACCCAGCCATTCATCGTCAGTGGGTGAAATTTGTTCAGATAACACGGGCAAACTTCACGGAGCCGAAGCTGACGAGTAATTCGGCAGTCGTGTGCTCCCGTCATTTTACTAACGATTGTTTCGAGATTCCTCGGTCTCTAGCTCAAATTGAAAGTGGAATACATAAGAAGTGAGTATTTTATTATGTTTTCTTGTTGATGTAATGCATCATTAGCCTGTACCATTTTGTACAACGCCATTTATCCGGTACACAGTGTCGAATGTGTACACTACAGTCATCGTATAGACATGATAGACTAACAGTACTGTGAGTACAGCCTACACTTGACAGGCAGCCTGGCTATCCTAGGATGTTGTTTACTTTCTCTTTTCTGGCTGATAGCTCCAGGAATTCGAGGTCTTACAGTGATGGCATTACATGTGTGGAATCTGTGGAGTCTCAGCTTTAAATCGTATATCTTGTTTGTGCAGTTAAGATACGGGCATTTCTCTACCGTGTGTTGTGTGTAAAAAAGCGTTAGCATTGTTTCGCTCAATGCTAATTCTATTCAGGCTTGGTATTGCTCTTGTGTTTTTCTAGCTAACAATTGTTCTTATTGTCAGTTAGCGGAGTTTCTTACCTTTAAAAAGGGTATGAAACATTAATAGTTTCATAAATGTTAAGAAGCCCTGAGACATGTGAGAGAAAAAAAAACTTGTGGAGGGGTCCCACTGGGGAGACCTTCGGCCTTAACTGGTTAACAATGATTAATATTTGTAAAGGCTACAGGTGATCTTAAGATGCGTGAGCTATGCTTAGGGGACCTACCAGTCAAGATTATTTGTGCGTAGGGGTGCATCACATCTGGCGCCTGGTCCTGGTCATCCTCGCCATTGCCCATAGCCGTGAACCATCACCTCGGGCTCGGGCTCGAACAAATAAGGACGTAATGGTCCATCGTCTGGCTCAATATTGTCACCATCGTCGCTTACTGAACCGGATTCAGATTCAGTTCCTAAAACGGACATTTTCGTAGGAAAGCCGAGAGGATGTTTCTGACTCGCTATCATCACTGGATACCCTCGTACAATCCTTCTTCTTTGTCTGGTATATTTGCCCTTCCACATTCATTGCTGCATAGACGCCATGGTTGTTATCGTATCGTCTTCCTGAGTTTTCGTCACTTCCGGTTTGGCTGAGTCGAACATTTCGTTTCTAAAAAACTTCGGGGAAGCTGCAATAAAGTGCTTCTAACATGCGTAAGGCAATTATTATATTTTTTTAATCAGGTGTGATTGTTTTGGTACGTAATTATGCTTGTATATAAGTTACAAACGAAACTATTTGAGGTTCCATTTCCACTATCCCTTATTAATTCCTGCATTTAAGGACGATAAAGCGTAAGTCACATGCTTTTAGTGACAAGGAAATGATTTGTTATATTAGATACAGTATGACGTTATCTGTGACTTCAGTGAACATTAAGCTTATCCATTGCATTGCATTTGTTCAATAGGTTTGTGTCTTACCCTTACGTGTGTGATACATATGAATATGGGCATATGAAAAACAAATTAATTTGACTGACTCATGAAAACCTCATCCAAAGTAACAGTAAAATAAAAAGGACCTACACAATAATACTCAATCAAACTGATACAGTATAAGGACTGTGATATCCAGCAATTTCTTAAGTATAACAATAAGATTATGATCTGTTTTTAAAAGAAGATAAAAAGTTGTTTGCATGTAAATAAGTCTGTAACCCACGCATCATAACTTTACATCTGTTTGTTCAAAGTCTCCTTAAGGTGATCCAGACAGGCTGGACCAGAGGAGGAGAGACAGATCTGGACTCCTAACAGCAGAGAACTTCAGCACGGATTCCAAGGTACACCCTTTTCATACTTTACAAAGAATGCATAAAAGTAATGACTCTAATACACTAATATACATGCAATTAAACATGACTAAATACTAGATCACCTACACATCAGTGATGTTGAGTGGTACTTTCTTAGAAAAAGGTTACATTTACATTTTACCAAGCAACATCACTTTTTGTTCAACTTTCACATTTCCATGTATTTAAAGGAGACCTATCATGCTATATTTTAAATGATATAGTGTATGACCATACCTATATAAGGTATATTTATACATTTTATTTTTCAAATACCAAACAGATCATTTTTTAGCCATGCCTCGTTTCGCTCATTTTCGCTCTTTTCCAAGCCTGGTCTTTGAAAATTCTGAGCAGCAGCTGACCACGCCACCCTGCAGAAGAGGGGGGCATGAGCCGGTGAGAGTCACGTTAACATGCTTGCTGTGATTACGTGTGGAAATAAACATGTCATATCAGAGCAATGCATGTGTTCAAGCGTATTATCATTTGATCCAGAGGACTGACCTGAAGCAGCGGAGGTTTTGGTGGAGGTGCAAAGATCTCGGTTGCAGCAGGACGTTTCTGAATGGTTAGTTGACAAGCTGTGTTCCTATTTATTTTACTCTGTTACGATGCTTGCTACTTATTCCGTTCATATTTTGGCTAATTAGCAAGAATGCTATGTGTACAGTTTATAACTTAGAGCTTGTAACGCAAAAACAGCGGATAATATATATATTTATAAAGGGAGACATTCATATTTTCAGCATATATACAATGGCCTCATTGCGTTATTAATAGTTTACAGCCCTTTTTCTTCAACAGCGTGCAACAACCGTTGGAAAGTTCAATAACTTAGGGGTGATCTAAAAAGTATAACTCCAACAACACCTCAGTTGTCAGCAGTTGTGTGTAGTTTCATGTGTTTTTTTTTAAAAGCTCAGTTATTGACTTCTTTCTACAGGGTACATGTGCAAATTGCGCCACGATGCCTTCTGAACGGAGAATGTGTGCTGCATGGCGATACCACAGGTAACATTTTTGATAGCTTCACTAAGTTGTCTGTTTAGAGAATACATTTTTAACATGTCATTCAATATATCTTTATCACACTAGGTGTCAAGACGGATGCAGGAACTTGGAGGACTCTATAACCTGTATGGTGGACCATCCTGGATTGGAGCCTGTGTGCCTGAATGTGTTCTCCCTGCAGAATGCATGAATATTTACAGAGCTGAACATGGTGGACTACAGTTGAGGCAAATAGAGCAGTGAGTGGTTTGTTTCTTTTGACTGAAATTGTAAAACGAATGCTAATATTGTTCATGGAAATAAATACTGGTGTATATGGCTTTATGCAATATTTCATTGTACATGTACTATTATATATATATATTATTACACAGCAATGGCATAACACACCCATGTGTACGACAAAAAAAGTCCACACACAACCTTATGCTTTTGAAATCAGAATATTCTTTACCCATCCAAACATGAATAATCACGACACATTTGATATCAACTCTGAACTTTATTGTCAAAATGAACGGTTCTTTGAACCCATAAAAAAAAAACGAAATGTACTTGTATTTTGTATAAATTACACTAAATATTTTTTTTAATGATTTCAGGCGTCACAGGTATCTAGCCTACAGAAGCTTTGTGAGCTGGTGCTGGGGCTTCCTTGGACGCAGGATCAGAGTGGTGATTCCGGTCTGCGTTGTCCTCAAGGAGGCAGGAGTTTCCTGATCCGCAAAATGTCGATGTTGGGTTCAGACAGCAGCCAAATTGAACCGTGTAGCATACCCGGCGATGACCTCGTCCCTGTCAGGTCGCTCATAATGGTGCAGGGTCCACAAAGACTTGGTCGAAGATGAGGTCCATCAAGTTGGCCACGTAGCCTGTGCAATGTTAAAAAAAAGCACAACAAAAAATGTGGTTTAGATTAGTATATGCATGTAAAAAACTGAAAGTTCTTTCTAATTTTATATTTGTAAATAGTTGTATAATACATATTTAAACACTTACGGAATGTGGGGTCAGTCTTTACTGGTTTTTGCTCTGCATTCTCCCTTCCTGGCCTTTGGGAACTGCAGTTTATACAGAGGGTTTCCAGTGGATGTTGGCTTGTGCACGCTCAGCGTTGTCATTGTGGTGCAGGGCTGCCAGGGTACAGTCTTTCATGTCCGCCATGATAAATAAACAATGTAAATAATAGCAAAGGATGTACAAATTGTCACTAATAGTAGTATGTGAGTGCTGGCCTGTAAAGAAGAAAACCTTGTTAGAACAAAATCATCTCAATTTAGTATTCAGGATGAGAAAAATACTATTTGGATAAATATAGTCTGAAATCCCAAAGATGGGGCTTAAAACTCTCTATTTAGCAAAGCTCTTTGCTTAGCCTTTTCCAATCTGAGTTAGTTTTGAACCGTAACGTGCATGCTGTGTTTCTGACTCAATACAGATGTGTTGGAGAGGGGCTGAGCTTCAGTAGACTGACTGTAATGAGTGCTAGCCACTAATTAGCCTGTTGCTAGGTTAAGGCCTCGTCAACAACAACAGACCAACGGGGCTTAGTTCTGTTTTTACTCGTGGTGTGTGTGTCCCCTCACATAAATACACACAGTGTTGTTACCTAACACACCCCCATTTTATATTCATGTGCGCAAACAAGTAAACACACAAAAGCTTTTACATATACGCTGCAAAAAAACGGCATGTCTCATTAGCGTAGCGTAGCTTACAGATCGATGATATCTGATCGTTCTTACAGACTACAATCACAAAAGCTTTTACATATAACGCTGCAAAAAACGGCACTTACCTACAGAAGATTACGTTTGTTATTATAACTTACTCAATATGATTTTAGAGGATACAAAATACTAATAAATAGGAGAATAAATACTTGTGTTATCGGCTTAGGGCGTGGCTTTACAGCCTTCACACAGATCGCCATTACGGCAGTAATGTCCTGAACATGTTAGCAAAATGCCTGATAATTAAAATAAAAGACAAAGCAAAGACTGCGGAGCGTACAATATAAAATGTTACAAAAACATATAAACACCTAACCGATTACTATTTGGGTTTGAGGCGACATTGATACGGCAAAGCTACATGCTACATGCTACATACTACAGCTAGAGATAGCTTTATCAGGAAAAACACCGCTAAATAAAAACTTACAGCTTCAAATATTGGATGTGTCCTCACTGGCCTGCTCCCGGATGGTTGGTATTGATCCCGGCAATGCACGTGGGCCGTGGCTCATTCCCCTGATAGGTGGAGAGTTGACCAATAAGCGGAGCACGTCTCTTTGTGACGTAGGAAAGTGTTGAAATCTGGATCCGTTTTTTCAGATCCGTTTCAGCCCACTTTTTTAGAGATTTGGCGAAGGAGGAAATAGAGAGGGTTGTGTTTTCTGACACTTGGTGAGGTTCCCTGGAACACCGGGGACACATATTCCTGTATAAAGACGTCCAAAGGTGCATTTTGCATGATAGGTCCCCTTTAAGGCAAAATATTATTGAACATATGTGAGAGCTTGCGACCCTTTGTCTCTGCATATTGACTGTAAAACAACATGTTAAAGTGATTCTTTCAGTGAGACAAACCGAACAGGAGCAAGCTTCTACCGTTGCACTAAGTTTTGATAACAGTTAAATATTATTTTAATAATACATTTATTTCAATGCTGATGAATTTAGAACGGTTTATTCATAATCTGATTATCTTTGTAGTACACTGTTGGATTTAAAAAACACATTCAAATAAAAAAATCATTATATTTATAGCCCCTGAACAAACAACACACACCTCTTTCTTAAATAACACACACTTGCTCTGCAATAATATGTTTTTTTGATATTTCTGTTAGGAAAGGACCATGCCTGAGAGACAGGACTGCTTCACCATGTTCTCTTTCTCTGAGGGTCCAGAAGAACATCCAAGAGGGAAAGGAGAAGCTGATGAGATTTTAAGAGCAGTACAGGACCATTAAGAGACATTTATATTGTAACACAAAGACCTGCCACATTGAAGAGTTTTGTAGTCTTACAGGAACTTCATTTGTGTGTTGTTTTGTGTTTTACATTGCACCTCAGAGACAGTGTGATTATTGTCAGGCCTATAAAGTTTGGCAAAAAAAAAAAGTCAGCTGATCAAATGCATTTGCCCTCACTTTATGAGCTTCACAATACTTGTGCCTTGTACCCGCCGAGTTGCACACGTCATAATAATGAATGGTGCCAATCTTCATACAGATTGAATGTGTAATTTAACATTTCAGTAAGAATAATGCGACAAAGGAGTGCAAATACAATTTATTGAAATGTGAACTAAAAGTTATCAAGCATGAACCATCATCAATTTGTTTTAAAATAAAAACGAAATAATATACATAAGTTAAACTAAATGTTAATCTGTTATTGATTAAGTAAACACATTTTGTCAAATAAAGTGACAGGCTAGGCCTGTGCAGGTTGGTAACAGCTATGCCCAGCATGGGCTTAAGTTCTGTAGGTGCAGCTGGTGCAGGTCCTCCTCCCTCAGGCCTGGTCCTCCCCCATCAGGGGCCTGGTCCTCCTCCCTCAGGCCTGCAGGGTCTTTCCCTGCGAGGAGGACTCCTCGCAGGAAAGACGGGTAACGACGGTACGTTGTGATTCACTTCAATTAATGATAACTACGGAGCTTGCTAACAGCAACGGCACAAGGCTACTTCACTCATTTAACTAGCTAATGTAAGATACAAATGCTGTCGAGCCCTCAATGCTTGTAAAATAAAGAGCACAAACTGACTACTTACCCGAGCCCCACTGTTCTCCGTCATTTTTCTCCCGGGTTGTTGTGATCACATGACTGACAAAGCCGTGCTCTGATAGGCCAGAAGTCGGTTTAATTGCATTAGGGCTCGATTGCTTATCCTGTCTGAGTAGCCCGGATGATGCTGCATCGCAATTTTGGACATCGAATTGTATACACCGAATTTTTTTCACTTGCATTTTTGGGATCTGAATTTGAACATTAGAATTTTTTTCACTTTAATTTTGATTTCACATAGGTAAATTCGGAGCAAAAACATTCAGATACAGGATTTTCAAAGCAATTATTTTCAATGCTATAAATTCGGTGTCTAATAAAATTCAAATACTTCTGTCTCTTGTTTGCTTCCATAGATTTGACAAAAATCCACCAGACTTCTAGAAGGTAAGTCGTATACGTTCGTTGCCTGTTAAGCCCCACAACACTAGGCTTTAGTGTGTTAGCTTTAGGTAGCAAAAAACGGAGATATGCTTACCTTTAGCTGATATTCTGATCAAAATGTGTGTTCAATGGCATTATAACGAGAAAAACGCTGGAAGACCTGGAAAACAGGCTCGGGGCTCAGTAAAGGCTGGCTTGACTTCAGGTATAATTCGTCTGTAAACACACTTTGGCGGCTATCCTAGTTACATCATTACACCAGCCCAGCATACCGACATCAGCTAGCGTTAGCTTAGCAAGCTAAACTAACGCTAGCTGATGTCGGTATGCTGGGCTGGTGTAATGCGTAGGCTACTATTAATCACTGCTGTGTGTAATGTCAATTTGCAGAAAATGAAGAGAAAGTCAACAGACATCTCTTCTTATTTTAAGAAGAAGATGAGTAAAGGAGAGACAGAGCTAGCAGGGGAGCAGCAGCATAGGGCTAATGAGGAGATGGCTGTTTCAGTCTGCAGCTTTATTCCGTAACTCACAACTCCATCACCTGTATATTCCCGCGCTGCGGATATAGTACATCACAGTGTAAGCCTGTGTCAGCATGCAGTTTACTAAAGCGCCAACAGGCGTCACTATATAGCAGGCATTAACAGATGCCCATATCTGTAACATCTCCTTTCCTTTAGCTGTAAACAACATCAGCATGTCACTTTAAAGTGCAGGTAAGAGCTACATTGTGTAAAGCTAACACTTTAACATTGTCAACCTCCAATACATGAAAACAATTACAATACTGATTAACCATGCAAGTACCGATACAAAACTATAATAATATCCAACAATTCTTTTTTTCTTTTTCTTTTTTCTTAACAGTCCAACAGACTTAGTGACAATGTTCCCAGTTGTATCACAGGTTCAGTCTCTGCGGCGGCCGTAACAGGCGACCACACCGCGAGTATACAGCTTGGCTCTCTGTACTCACTGGCTTCCCTGGTGTCAAACCCCGCCCTTGCGCCGGGACCCCTGGAGAGTGAGGAGGCTCCCCCAAACCTGTGTCATCCTGGACCGGGTCAGTTCGAGCTCCACCTGCAGCCCTCTCTGCGTTGACATGGCCCCGGTCCGTGTGGCTGCTCTGCTCCGGCCCTACCAGCTGTCGCATCCGGGCTGAGCGCTCCGCAACCAGCAGATCCACCCGGTTTCTCCTGTAGAGCGTGCCGTCCACCTCCACTACGAATTAGCGAGGAGCGACTTTCTGGAGGCATTGACCCAGTTGCCAACGGCCTGTGCGATCTCCTGGAAGAGGCCTCATCCTTATGTGTTCCCCAACATTCAGTTCTGGTAAGTCCCTTGCCGATATGTCGTAGGCGGATTTTGCAAGCCGCCGTTTCAACCGCAGCTTCTCCGTCACTCCCGTCACTAACCACGGTTGCAGCAAGCTGTCCGCAACCGGCAGCGAAGTCTTCAGCCTTCGTGACATTAAGCGTTGGGCTGGACTGCTGTCCAACCCCTCTGTGGGCATGTTGCACCAATGGAGAATGGCCTGCCATTTATCCGTGCCATCCAACTTTGCCCGCTTGCAGAGTGATTTCACTATCTTGACAGCTGACTCAGCTTTGCCGTTTGATTTTGGATATCTGGGTGAGGATGTGACATGGTTAAATCCCCATTTGCAGCAAACTTCCTGAACTGTTCACAGGCAAACTGTGGGCCATTATCTGTGAGCACTTTGTCTGGCTGTCCGTAGCATGCAAATTGAGATTTACAGCGTGTGATGAGAGTGTCAGCTGATAGATCTGGCAGAAGATCAATCTCCCAGAAGTCTGAATAGTGGTCCACTAGGACGATGAAATCTTGGCCAGCGTAAGAGAAGATATCCATACTCACTGTTTGCCATGGACGTGTTGGGATATCATGCGACATCAATGATTCCTTCTGCTGGGCTCGTGCATATTCATTGCATGCAGAGCAGTTCGACACATAGTCTTTTATCTCTGTTCTCATGTTTGGCCAGAACAGCGTATCCCTGGCGCGCCTGTAACATGCCTCCCCCCCGATGTGGCTGGTGTGTATGCGTCTTAACAACTCTGCCCTCAAGGCCTTAGGGATAACAACGCACTGCCCTCTGTATAGCACACTGTTTTGCACGTTGAGCTCATCCCTGAAGGGCCAGTATTCTCGCACCAAGAGGGGGGTGTCCTCTTTGAAATCAGGCCATCCCCTGAGGATTACTGATGTCAAAGCTTGTAATACATCGTCCATCTCTGTGTGCTGGGCAATTTGGCGAAACCTGAAGTCAGTAACATCCAGATGCTGTGCCTGATCCAGCTCTGAGTCCTCCACCTGAAAGCTGTCCATGGAACACACCGCCTGTCGTACATAGGGGTGTCGGAACTCTGGATCGTTACAGGCTTTGTGACGTCATAATATTTGAGAACCGGCGTGTTGGTGACCATCCGCTTTATCTCGCGTATTGCATCATCGTGTTTTGGCAGCCAGTGCCATGCTGTGTCCTTATCCAGGAGTCTGCGAAGAGGCTCACAGATCTCCGATAGCCCTGGCAGGAACTTAGCCAGATATGTCACAAACCCGATCATGCGTTGCACTGCCTTAGCATCCGTGGGCGTCGGCATGTCCAACACTGCTTGAGTTTTCTCTGGGTCGATTTTCAGTCCTTCTGTAGACAGTACATGGCCGTGGAAATGTACAGCTTTGAGCTTGAACTGCAGCTTGCGTTCACTCAATCTGAGCTTCACAGCCCTGCACCGTTGCATGAGAGCTCTTAAGTTGGTGTTGTGGTCCTCTTCAGCCTCTGCGTCCGTATCGCCACACCCGACCACCAGGATGTCATCCGCAATAGGCTCGATGCCAGCCAGGCCTGATAGCAGCTCATGTTGCTTGCGCTGATAGATCTCTGGCGCCACTGAGACTCCAAACGGGAGTTTGAGCCATCTCATCCGACCCCATGGGGTCCAGAATGTCGTCAAGCGGCTGCTTTCCTCATCAAGCTTGCACTGGAGAAAGGCGTCACGAGCATCAACCAGTGTGAAGACACGAGCCTTGGGCAGTTTGTACAAGACGTCTTCTAGCGTTGGCATGTGGTAATGGGACCTGAGAAGTGCCTGATTGAGAGGCTTTGGGTCAATGCAGATTCTTATCTTGTCTGGTTTAGCTACTGTCACCATGTTGCTTATCCACGCTGTTGGCTCTGTCACTGGCGTAAGGTTGCCTGCTTTCACATGTTTGTCCAGCTCTTCCTTAACCCGGGCTTTTAGCGCTACAGGGACATTTCGTGGTGAGCACTGGACTGGTGTCACTTCAGGTTCAGATCGATCGAAATGAATATTACCTGGGACTGACTCGATCGGGTCATGGAAAACATCATGAAAGTCTTTCAGTAGCATTTCTTTTGTGAGTGGCATAGACTGGCTTGCATCAATAGTGTTCACCTCCGCTGGCAGTAGTTCTCTTGGAATAGTGAATTTCACAAGGCCCAGATCAGTGCATGCAGCACCACCGAGCAGGGGCTTTTGTTTGGTGTTCACTATCTCAAACACAAGTCTGTGTATTTTCCCCCTGACCACACAGTCAGTGTGAAATTTCCCCAGGGATGGCATGTATGTGTCAGAGTACAGCTTTAGCCTTGTTCTGGTCGGCTGTAAGGCTGTCTTTGGTGACAGTTTCTCTTTAAACTGGCGGCCCATAACATTGCAAGTGGCCCCTGTATCTAGCTGGCATAGCTGTCTTTTCTTATTCAGGTGTAGGTGTACAAACCATTTGCGTCCAGGTGCTTTCACATTCCCCACATATTCAGTGACATTGTATAGGTTTTCACTTGTATCCGAGTCCCCTTCAGTTTGCTGTACATCCTCAACAACATTAACTTTTCTTGTTTTCTCTCTGCTGCTGCTGGCCTGACATACTTTTGCAAAGTGATTTGAAACGCCACATGCTCGGCAGGTCTTACCATAGGCTGGGCACTGCTCTCTGCCCCGTTTGTGTCCATTTCCACAGTATTTGCAGGTCCACTGCTGCTCTCTCTCAGCCGCTGTGTTTCTTTCAGCTGTTTTCCACTGTATTTTGCGTCGTCCGCCTTGCCTGTCCACCATAGAATTAATACTGTCCACCTGTGCCTGCGGGCTCTCAATAAGCCTCATGCGTGACTCCGTCAATTCTGCAAGGCGGCAAATCTCCACAGCTGTTGGCAGCCACGCAGCAGTCTCCGTCTGGTGCTCTCGCTGGCAATACCGAGTACCAGCCTGTCCCTAATCAGTTCATCTTTTAGGTCACGGTACTCACATGATGATGCTTTTTCCCTCAGCTTTGTTATAAAGCTATCGATCGGCTCGTCCGGTCCTTGTTTGCAGCATCCAAACGTGTATCTCTCATAAATCACATTTTTTGCCGGCTTGAAATAATCCCCCAACGCATCCAAGATTGTTTTGGGGTCTTTCTTTTGTTCCTCGGTCAGCGTGACGTTGTGCATATATATATGCCGGCACTCGTTCCCATAAGCCGTCTCAGCGTGGCTGCCTGCACCGCATTCGTTTTTTCGGTCAGACCTGTAGCGAGCATAAAGTCCTCAAATTCTGCTCTAAAAACCTCCCAGTTTTTGGCTATATCACCAGACATATGCCATGCCCTCGGGGTGCGGAATACTGTTTGTCGTCATGACGTGAGTTTTATTGAGCTTTTAGTCCAAGAAGACCACTTCTGACACCACTGTTTCAGTCTGCAGCTTTATTCCGTAACTCACAACTCCATCACCTGTATATTCCCGCGCCTTGCGGATATAGTGACATCACAGTGTAAGCCTGTGTCAGCATGCAGTTTACTAAAGCGCCAACAGGCGTCACTATATAGCAGGCATTAACAGATGCCCATATCTGTAACAATGGCCTTACATGCTAGAAAGTACATGTGGAACTCTGTTTGTAAAAGGGAAACTAAAACCTAAGTACAGTTTTATTAATGTGATTGTGACCTTTTTAATCATTTAAGTCTTCTACACACTTTTAGGTCTGCAGCTTTCAAATGAAACGAGAATCTATGCAGTTTTTCCTCTTCTGTGTTCTGAGGTTATGAGCCGACCATTAGTCAAGTTTGTTTTCATAATGTTCTGTATGCTCTACAAAGTGTGGCGATGTGGATAGTCCGATTCACGGACTTTCCACATGGTAAAAGTGGGGGGGTCTAAACTAATCATTTGAAAAGTGGGGGGGGACTTGTCCCACCCTCATATAATGGCTGTGACGCCCATGGGTTACGTATTGTAACCCTAGTTTCTAGAGTGATGTGTGTGTGTGAAAAATGCATATTTAGTCAAAACTATGGCATGTATCCCAGAGTAAGAGTCATCTCTCGCCACAATTCCCACATGTTCCCATAATGTCTCGTTGAGATCGGCAAGGCCGTTTTCATACGATGTTAATTGGACACCCATTATGAGGAGAGTGGCCCGCGGTGGCGTCAGGGACCTCCGCAGAAGAGCAGTGGGTT
Source organism: Gymnodraco acuticeps (assembly GCF_902827175.1). Lineage (NCBI taxonomy): Eukaryota > Metazoa > Chordata > Actinopteri > Perciformes > Bathydraconidae > Gymnodraco > Gymnodraco acuticeps. The sequence goes on from NW_022992067.1 coordinate 143,720, forward strand.
ACGTAGTGTAACTCTAGTTCTAGAGTGATATGTGTGTGTAAAATGCATTCAGTAAAAACGAGTGCATTTATCCCAGAGTAAGAGTCATCTCTCTCCACATTCCACATTTCCCCCATAATGTCCGTTTCAAAGAGACGGCATTATGACGACCCCCCCTCAGTAAAGGCTGGCTTGACTTCAGGTATAATTCGTCTGTAAACACACTTTGGCGGCTATCCTAGTTAGCGTTAGTTTAGCTTGCTAAGCTAACGTTAGCTGATGTCGGTATGCTGGGCTGGTGTAATGCGTAGGCTACTATTAATCACTGCTGTGTGTAATGTTAATTTGCAGAAAATGAAGAGAAAGTCAACAGACATCTCTTCTTATTGTAAGAAGAAGATGAGTAAAGGAGAGACAGAGCTGGCAGGGGAGCAGCAGCATAGGGCTAGTGAGGAGATGGCCATACATGCTAGAAAGTACATGTGGAACTCTGTTTTGTAAAGTGAAACTAAAACCTAAGTACAGTTTTATTTAATGTGATTGTGACCTTTGTAATCGTTTAAGTCTTCTATACTCTTTAGGTCTGCAGCTCCTTCAAAATGAAACGAGAATCTATGCAGTTTTTCCTCTTCTGTGTTCTGAGGTTATGAGCCGACCATTAGTCAAGTTTGTTTTCATAATGTTCTGTATGCTAATTTAAAAAGGGTAACCAGTTTGTTTATAAAGTATAAAAGGGTCATTCCAGAATTGGAGGACATTTCATGTCCCCCATATAAAAAATCTAATAATCCATGCCCAAAATGCTAAAGCATGCACTTGTTGTGTTAAACATACTTGTCTTGAGACAAAATGTATATAAAGTTGTAGAAAAAGTGGTTTCAAAATATTATTTAAATTATCACATAGCTCTCGAACACCCCCTAAAATGGCATTTTTCTCTGTCCCCGCTTCTTGGTGACCAACTTGCATGTCAAATATAACATTTAAAATAGGGATTTTTATTACTTTTTTTGGTATTATTCTATTGATATATGTCTCTTGTAATGGTAAAAATCAATTTGTTAAGTCATAAACATATTTTAGATAACAGTAATGTTGCAACAGAAGGTGTGTCCCTCAACATGCGTTCAACCCTATTACCCAAACCTTTTTAGATTGGCACAGGAAGTGAACAAACTGTAAGTCAGATGACACAGTGGAAGTGACATCAGCAAGCCATGTGCTAGTGCCATGGGTAGACCAAAACTAAGTCCTCCCTTTTAGTTTTCATATTTTTACAATCTTTTCAGTCTTAAAAGAGTGTGGCACTCTGACCCACTCAACCCTGTTACTGATATTATCAGAATAAAGCATATTAGTTTCAAAGTGATCTTTCTTGCATTAGATATCCAAGTGTGTCCTTGCCTTGAAAGTAGCATTACATGCTACATCTAGCAATCATTCCTGAGGTTAAAGCTCAAATTAGCATTGATTTTCAACCCTGTTACTTTCAACCCTGTTACTGTAATTAGAGTAACAGGGGTAATTCTTCATTGGAAAATATTAATTTGATGCCTAGCTGGGCAAATCACTTTTTTTGATGGTTTATATCTGTTTTTTCCTAAATACATAAAAAAAATATAAAATAAAAGGTTCATTTTTCAAAAATGTTGGTGTCTAAATTGTCCTCCAATTCTGGAATGACCCAAATATACATTTTCAAAACAAATGGAATACAAGCTATATGTGTTACTCTCACCACAGTGGCCTAATCTAAAAAAATAGAAATATGTCTCGTCACCTATTTTCTGTCTAATACTAAAAGGTGGTATTTTGTATCATTTATAATGTTTTGAGTTTGCTATAAAGGTCAATAATAGATGGTGTTTTTGTGTTCAATCACAGTATGTATTTACCATTTTATACCCCTTGTGTTTTTGGGTCCTGTTGAAATAAAATAGTCATGTTTTAAAACTTGGTTTAATAAAGTCATGTGAATCATCTTTGATCCCAGTGTGACACAAACAGCTTTGTTCAGTCTAAAACTATTTATAACCTAGAGACATAATATAACTGAAGAACATGTTGTGTTGCTGTTGTGTATTGTATGTGTTGAGAATGCTGAACATGTTGTGCCTTACAATAAAGGAATTTATTTAAATTAAGCTGTATTTGTCTTTTTAAAAGGAAAGAACAACTATATGAAAAACAAAACAATAAATCACCCAACCACATACATACATAACACAAAACAAGGTTCTTTAAATGTTGTTTGAAGTAAAATGTTAACTATCCGTATTATATTCACTTCAGATGAATAGTATCAGAAAATGTAAATAAAGAAACTCAAAGTATATCAGTAGGTGATTCTCTTTGCCATTGTTTTCATCTAGTCTATACTTTTTACAACAATTACATTCTTGGTTTTGGTGTGGCCACCCCAAGATTTTCAGTGGCCACCCCTATGAACAATTTCTGGAGGCGCCACTGTGCGTAATATGAACAACAACATGTGCGTCTGCGTTCATTTTCACTCTACAGCAAGAAGCTCACGGGGCTTTCCAGAACCTGTGTCCGAGAGCTGGAGATAAATTGAAATCTCAGATTTGCCTCTTAATAGTTTGTTTGGGTCCCTCACTTCCATTTTGCTTCTCATGCACTGATTCGCTAGCTGAACAGCCAATCAGAGTGATTTCTTTTGCCGACCTGCCTTGGTCTTCGGCCGAAAAGGCGTCGGCCCGGCTGAAAAGACCCGACGTTGCGGGACACACCAATCTGAGTAGGGCGTGTCGACGCTCATCTGCGGCCTGACGCCCACCGACGCCGATAATCGGCCTGGTGTGTCCGGGCCTTTAGCTGACCCCACTTGGCTGTCCGGCAAGAACCAAAAACCAGGATGTTAGCCAACTGTTTACCTACTCTGCTTTGATGAAATGTGTTTATTGGAAACTTAAAACGAAATGCATGAAATGTGACTACAAGGAGCTGAACCAAGTAGCTACTTATAAATAGCTAACATTTGAACAGTTAAAAATGTATCTTTTCTTGGTGAAAACTAACCTGTGATTCATTAGTAGAAGTTATTGAATGTTTTGAGTAAAGCCATTTAAGGTTTAAAGAAATAGTAGAATGCTTGTGAAGAAACAGGGTTGTTTTGTGTACCTTCTGCACCTCTAGTGCTAGAAATGTAACTGTTTGCCTGTTGGTAACTTTAGGTGAAATGGGCATTTTTTTCATCTTTACATATAAACTTTGTTTCTTCTTCTCTCTGTAGGTCTGTGATACCATACTGGGACACACCAGGGAACGCTTCTCCTTCACAAACCACCTTGTCAGTGCCACCTTGCTGCAGGGGGACAGGTTTGAAGAGTTCAAGATGGCATTTCCTGAAGATGCACTGAGGAACACCTTGAAGGCCTACCCAATGCTTAATAGAAGCAAGCTGAAGACAGAGTCAGACAGAGTCTCATCTACAACAGTTGTTCATGGAGAATAATCTTGAAAAATTATTTTCAGAGATTGTTACTCTCCTAAAGATCCTCATCACCACACCCATGACCTTGGCGGAAGCTGAGAGGTGCTTCTCCACTTTGAAAAGGATTCAAACCTTTCTTCGAAACACCATGACCCAGGAGAGGTTGAATGCATGCTGTCAATGGAAAAGAGTCTGGTGAAGGAGAAGACTGACTTTAATTCTACCGCATACTGTTGCCCTCAGGCAACAAACCACTTTTTTCGACCTCACACTGGCCCTCTAAATATATATATATTTTTAAATATACACAATGTCACCTGACATGCTGGTGTCCAATAAAATGAGGGAATGATATGGGTGTGGCATTTTGTCTGGGGACGGAGCAGTCCTTTCTGCAAGCAAAACTGCAGGGGACTCAGGGCCACCACTTGGTAAGATACATTTCACTTTTTAACATATTAGAAATGTACACAACTTAAAATAAAAAATACATGCATGTGCATGAATACGTAAAGAAGTATATTTGATTGTTTAAAGACTTATTATGTATTTATTAATTAGCTAAAACTATGTTTTTTTGTTCGTTGCCTCAGGGCAACACTGTGCCACTTGGACCACTTTTTTCCAGGCAATATCATCCAGTGTGCTCAGCTGTAAAATGATAAACCTAATCAATGTTTTTACATCTACTGATATTTACAGGGAATGGACACAAAACATGTTATGGGCAGAAGGGACACGGTCAGGCTGTTAGGGCTATTCCGTCTGACAGTGAGGACAGTGAAGGTCAAGATAGGGTTAGGCACACAGACACAGACACACACACAGACACATACACACACACACACACACACACAGAGAGACATACAAACACATACACACACACATAGACAAACACATACACACACACACAGAGACATACAAACACATACACACACACACACATAGACACAGACACACACACACACAGACAAACACATACACACACAGAGACATACAAACATGTACAAAAATGACATACAAACATGTACAAAAATGTTTTCCTCCCAAAATAAAAAGTCATGCCATAGAGGGTTAATCAGAAAGTCATTGAGACAATGTGCAGGCCAGAAGGAAAGGAGGGCAACATTTATATTCAAGTAGTTGCTAGTGTCCATGAATCACAATAAATGTCCTTCAACATTACAGTGGTGTTGTAGGCTGTTTTTTTTGTGCCCCCCCTAACATTTTTTAGCATCAGAGACATGGTTTTTATATATCTGAGACCTATAATATATGCCTAAAAACAGTATAATAGGAGACCTTTAACTTCCAAAAATCTCGCCCCTCCAATCAGAGACAAAAGGCAAATCAAAAAGCATGGCAGTCACTTGCCTGTTAGCTGTTTTAAGAAAGAAAAATAATTGAAACAAAGGTAAACGGACTGTAGTGTCCGAACTTTACTCAGATCACTAAACGTACATCTCATTTCCAATACAACATCTGAAATTCTATTCATAAACCAAAACCTGTAAGTCATACAAGAACGACAGAAATAAATCTTAGGATAAATGTTTTAATGATGTATAAAATACATTTAACTTTTTTTTCAATAATAAAAACAAAGTGGTTTGAATTTCAGGGTGTACGATAGATATTAATATGAAAATAAGTAAAAACAAAACTGCCCAAAGCACTACACATGACAAATAAGAACGCAGATATTTGGCTACACTGTGAGGGATTTTTTTCTCTTTTCAAGTAAACTTGACAAAGTATTTTTCTTGGTGTGCCTCATTGTTTATATTTTCTTTCAAATAAAGAGCCGTAAGGTCCTTAAAGTAGAATTAAGCAAGAATTGGACCCACTACTAATAAAATGAATACATATCTGAGCACGGGGGGCTTAACTCTGGACCACCACACACCTCTGGCCTGAAGCTCCAATAATAATAATATACTGTACAAAGACTAACAGCCCTAGTCTTAGTGTGTTTATGAAGGGGGTGGGGGGTGGGGGGTGGCTGCTCTTCCCTTGGCTGAAATAGTGACCTCCAGTGGTGGGATGGGGCTACTGCACAGTTCGGGGTCGGAAGAAGGATTTCTCACGTCTGTAGAGCAAGACTGCCAAATTCTGTGAGATTAAAAACAGAGTTATCATTGGTGAATAATGCTTGCTCAGTTGTCATGGAGATGGCTTAGTTGTCATGTATCATGTAAGCTAGGTAAGAAACTTCAGTGACATGATAACACCTGCCAACAAATAACACTGAGATCACGTGAAGACCATGAGATGCAGTTGAAAGGATTATCTTTGGGTTTTTTCACAGCTTCGTTGAATACTCAAATCTGGTTGTTCAATTTGGACATTCAGCAGCCTGCTGTTTGATGATAGTAGAGTGTTGCTATGGACGCTCTTATCAAGGGACTATGTGCAGTCATATCAACAGCAGAAAGAATTTAGATCAATTTAACATCAGCAGGAGCGAAAAAAAACATTCATTTACGATACTTCATCAGAGACACTGTGGAATACTTTTAGAAAATTCAGTGTTATATTTGCAGATAGCACACAACTTTGGATCCTTGATGGCTAACTGTACCCAGTGAAAAAAGGAAACTTAAGAAGAGAAGGAAGAAGTTGAAAGACAGATAAATCAGCAGAAGACAGAAGTAAACACTAAAGGGAACAGCAGAAGAAGACAGACAGGAAGTAAACACTAAAGGGAACAGCAGCAGAAGAAGACAGACAAGAGGCTCATCTCAATTGAATATTTCACCTCCTCCTTTCCCTCACTCGCGTCCCTTCCTTGCTTCTTAGCTCCGCCCCCGTAAGACGCGAGCGAGAGACACGAGGAACAAACACCCTAAACACCCTTTACTTCTGGTGGCGCAGTGTATCACCCGTCACTGGACTTCCCTCCACATCAATCCCTACAAACCTGGGATTTAGTTTCACATTGAAATGATTTCATCTCTTCCATCCATCTCTTTTATTATAGTTTTCAATGTATTATTTTCGGTCCTGTATTTGTTTTTCCAGGTATAACATTTCATTTAAGTTATAATTATAATCATAACAATAATAATAATTGATGGATTAATTTCATTATGGTATTTGAGCTTGTTTCAGATCAACTTTTGTATTGGATGTTATTATTTCATTTGTCCTACAGAAGAGAGACACAAATCACTAAAAGATGTATTAGATATGCTACCCGTATTTATATCCTAAATGTTTGACGTTCTGTGGGTCATGCATCAAAGTTATTATTTTATAATCAAAACATTATTATTGAATTTGTAAGTATATTTCACATACTTAATGTTTTTATAGAGTATGATCTCCTCATTGTTTGAGATGTAATACATTTTACTCTTAATTAAGCACTTTTAAACATTTAATGACTGATCCTCCTTTAACGGTTAAGATCAGCTGCACGTGAGCAGAGGCTGTGAAGGTGGGGGCAGAGTCCTGCACGGGTTCTGATTTTCAAGACCCGCCTCCTGCCTCGCACCCGCGACGTACAATTACCGAACCCGCCCCGTTACCCGCACATATTGCTAATTAGTTCCGCAACCCGCCCCGACCCGTCGGCACAAGATCCGCAAACCCGACACGAAACCCGCATAGCCTATGAGCAGTGAAAACCTGGCAATTATTAACACACGCAGTTGCATATATTTGTCTCAATAAAGCGTGGGATGTTGGTTATTTTCTCCAGGATGACACCCAAACAGCCTCCCAGACGTTGGATTTCGCTCTTGAGGAAGTGTTATTGAAATTGCTGTATTCTCCTGCTAGAGAGCTTCACCTCAGCCATTTCGAATGTGGAGAATTTACACAGCAGCAGATTGATGCAGCTGCAGAGGTTACTGATTATGCGCAGTCCCCGCGGGGAGAGGTCTGAGGATTTAAACATTAAACTCAAATTATATTATTTTAATATATTTATTATGCAATACCCGCGACCCGACCCGCATCATCTTTGTTTTTACCCAGAACCGAACCCGGAAAAAAGCGTTTGAAAAAATACCACCGCGAATCACCTTTTTTGCGGGTCACCCGTCGGGTACCCGCGGGGTACCCGACCCGATGCAGGACTCTGGGTGGGGGCGGAGGTCTGAGTCAGATCAGCTGCCAGTGAGCAGAGGCTGTGAAGGTGGGGCGGAGCTCTGAGTCAGATCAGCTGCAGTGAGCAGAGGCTGTGAAGGTGGGGGGCGGAGCTCTGAGTCAGATCAGCTGCAGTCAGCAGAGGCTGTGCAGCTGGGGGCGGAGCTCTGAGTCAGATCAGCTGCAGTGAGCAGAGGCTGTGCAGCTGGGGGCGGAGCTCTGAGTCAGATCAGCTGCAGTGAGCAGAGGCTGTGCAGCTGGGGGCGGAGCTCTGAGTCAGATCAGCTGCAGTGAGCAGAGGCTGTGGCAGATGGGGGCGGAGCTCTGAGTCAGATCAGCTGCAGTGAGCAGAGGCTGTGAAGGTGGGGGCGGGGGCGGGGCTTTTATACGCGAGTAGTGAAAACACTTCCGCATAGTCTGCTCTCGTGTATCCTCCCTTTCGTCTCCTCTGGAAGCTTCCTCCATCACCCCCTCCTCCTCCGTGTGCATTTCAGCAATTGGGACGTCCTTCAACATGGCGTGTCTTGATCGATTTCCGGGTCAAGTCCGGAGGAGGGGGAGAGAGAAGTCGAGCAGGGGTATTGAGATGAACCTAAGAAGTAAACACTAAAGGGGAACAGCAGAAGACAGACAGGAAGTAAACACTAAAGGGAACAGCAGAAGAAGACAGACAGGAAGTAAACACTAAAGGGAACAGCAGAGGAAGACAGACAGGAAGTGCACACGAACAGGAACACAGCATGGACTCTGCAGAGCTGAAGGACTTGTTAGTGGAACAGAAACTGTGAACAGACTCTGACAGTCACAGAAATCTCCATCAGTGTGGCTGTCACAGCACTCCCAGCTGTTGCTATGCAGTAGATGGACTAGAAGTGGGAAACAACATTTTATTTGTTCATATCAATAAAAACTGGTTTAATTCAATATATTGGGTCAAATCATTGATTAACTTAGTAATAAGCGGGATAATGTGCAGTAATCCGGTCAATATGGCGAAAGGAACCCTGAGTGATCAGGATCTGTCATTCAGGATGTTTTTCACTATTCTGAATTGTTATAGCAACACAATTGGCACAATTAAGGCATAAAGGCAATAGTGCAAACCCAGCAGCTGGAAACAGAGCTACAAGCTGGAGCTGCTGCTACACTTCCTCTCTCTTTCTATTCTCTGGAGAGGCTCTGGCGCTCCCTGTAGGAAGGCTTTTGGGTCGGACAGCTCAAGGGTGTTGTGGCTTGGCCTTGGCCAGGCCTTGATTTCATTTCATGAGCAAGTTGAAATATTACATTGGCATGTCAATTATTTAACACTGAAGACACCGTTTTGGAATAGTTGTTTGTGTAGCTGTGATGATGATGTCCCTGCTGTACTCTCCTACTGCTTAACAGCAGTCATTTCTACAACATATGTGAATGTGATTTTTTATTTTTGCAAGCATTGGGGGAGCAGCAGTTGCTCAGTATGTAGGGACTTGGCTTGGGAGCTGGGCAGCAAACCACCACACTGCCCCCCAACCCCGGGCCTCTGCAGCCCACTGCTACTCACACAGGAGAAGTTAAATGTACAGTCTAAATCTTACAGTGTGCGGTCTGCATGTGTGACAATTAAAACACAGTACTGACTTCCTGTTTTCTCCACCAAACTAACTATACTACTGACTACTAACCTGCTACTGATCCCTTTACATCCACTCATTACAAAAAGATACGCTGATATAGAACTTGCTTTTGACAAAAGTGCAAATGAAACCATTTGGTAAGAATAGGACGCACCTTAACTCTTTCTCCCCCCCTTCTCTCCCAACATGCACGCACGCACGCACAAACGCACACACACACCACACTCTCTCTCTCTCTCTCTTTCTTTGGACAAGTTGTAGAGGGGCGGGGCTCTGATGTCCATAGTAACAGTGCTCAGAGCAGGACACAGGGACAGTCCCCGCTCTTCTTTTTCCCTGTGTGATGAGCTTGGGGGGGAGGACTCTCCATCTCCTGAAACTTTCTGTGGATGAAGAACATAAAGAAAGATAGGAATGAGTCTTTCTAAAGTTGACTCCCTGGTCATGTGTGTGGGGTTGTCCCCTTGATATTACACAGTGTAATTTGATTGAATTTTGATATACTGAATATTAATAAATGCAGGTTCAAACTTAATAAGGTCTAAGTAAGAAGAATCTTAGCGTTAAACTGTATAGTCCCGTACTGTAGCCACTGTTTTCTGCTGGTAGCTGAGTCTGTAGACTTGGCTTTGGAACCAGATGATCGCTGGTTCAAGTCCGTGAGCAAGGTGCTCCCCAATGCAGAGGGCAAATGTTACTATGTGTGTGTCCATGAACATGTGTGTAACCAGTAAAGAGGGTTTCATGTATATTCATCTATTTTTTATTATTAATCAGATTGTAAGGTAAGACCATTTTGGATGCTATCCTGATCTCCAGGACCTTAAAATGTAACCAACTACATATTTTGATATTTCTATCAAATATAAATAAAAGGTTAATACATTCTTACTTCCCATGTATTAGAAATGTATGTATTAATTACATCAAGTCATCAATACCAGTCAAGGCCTTCATTTCAGAGTAATGATTTTCATGCTTTCAAGACTTTTTAAGGACCCGCAGGATCCCTGTACAAACCCGTGTGCAGTGTTTTGGCATCTAACAAGCCTTTAAACATATATTGACCAACTGCACCTGATAATTTGTACCAGCTCCAAGAAGCATTCATCCACGTTGTGGCGATTTCTTGGCAGAAGCCTCCATGTAGTGGATCCTGTTCTCTCTGGTGAACGCCTGGGCATCCTCCCCTGGAGATCTGCACACAGAGCAAACTCAATCTGATCCACTGGCCCGCCTCCTGTCACTCTCGGTCCCCATGAGAGATAAGGCTTTTTTTTTATACAAATATAGGAGGATATATGTCTGGGACTAATGGCGCTTTTCCACTGCAGGACCAAGCACGGCTTAGTACGGTATGGTTAGGCCTTGGTAGGTCAGGCTCACTTTATGCTGTGTTTCCATTCCAGTTTACCAACTGGGGGTAATAACTATAATAACGCAGTGTAGGCGGGCGATCGGCTGTTCGGCGGGCGGAGCGACGCTGCGTTTAAAACTGCTGTGACGTCATCTTCAATGCGAACCACAAAACATCAGCCGTTAGCTGTTAGCCCTCAAGCTCACAGCTCCTCATATCTGTTCAGAAAACTAGACAAAAGTTAAACAAGTACAAACCACAGACTGTCTGTGTCATGGAGAATACAGTCGCTGCTTTATTTATGTCTGTAGGCCGTTGTTGTGAGTGTGGACGGTCGGAGGCATATACTGCGTTAGCTTAGCCAAGCTCCATTCAGAAAACACGCATTCTTAAAAAGGTTTTTTCGCCTGCCGTCTGTCTGTCTTGTCAAAGCATTAATTCATGGTTTTTACTAACCGGTATCAGTATGGTTGTACTTCGGCATCATTTTTGAACGTTGTATTACAATGAAATCACCGTAAAAATATGTTCATGTGTCTGTAGTTGTAGCCCCCTTGCCAGCGATTCTCTCTGACCATTCAGCAGTCGAGAGTTGTTTACGGTCTCTAGCTTAGCATATTCAGCCAGGTGGTTGTGCCCAGGTAAGAAACCTCGATTTTGGAGGGCCAGAAAAAAGGTGAAAAAGTAGCCCTGAGCCGGAACCCCGTCCTACTTGCTTGCAGTGGAAAAGCGCCATAAGTTAGCTTTCCCTCAAACACAACATAACTAAATATAAACAATTCTACCAGGTTAATGTGCTGTTGGAAGTAGACCTGCCAGGCCGTAAAAACCATTTTGCATTAACTGATTATTATGGAGTATTATGTTGATGGCTGTAAATAATGACACCGACAGTTATTAGATTGGTTCCATATAAGCTCATTTAATAATACAATTAAGCATGCTGCAGGTTGTGTTTTGTTTTCACATTATGAAAGCCCTCCACATACACTGCATCCCTGCTCACCAGAGAGCCTTTCACCGAGGCAACTCAACAAAATAGGTAAAGAAAGTTTCCCCAGCAGTGTTAATTTCGTCAACGAAAACTATGGGGAAAAATGGTCGTCAACGACCTTTTTTACATGACTAAGACGAGACGATGACGAGCTAAAAATAGATTATTGATAACGAGAACTATGACGAAATGTATATTTAGTTTTCGTTGACGAGACGGGACTAAGGTGTTAATGGTGGACTATCGGACATTCAAAATGCAGCATATTTTCCCCCAAGTGTCCATCTTGCCTGTCAAAATGCATCTTACGTTTCTAACTTGCAATAACATTATTTCCGCTCTCTTCACTCCAGAAGAGCAATCTCCCTGTGTCGCTCTGTGTTGCGGGGGGCGGGGCGGGGGCCTAACAGACACGCTGCAGCGGACACAGAGATCTGCCGGGGACGGAGCGTTCAGAGAGTATAGAGACACTCTACAAGGCTCGATGTGGAAAAAGCTTGTTTGCCATTAGTGTTTTCGCGTTAGCGCGTTGACACGAGTAGAGTAGTCTGTCCAAACAGCTGGCCAAAATGCGTCATATTCAATCGGAGAAATGCAGAATTGTCATTGTGCAGATTGGTCCATTTCAGAATAATATATATGATATGTTTATAATGATTGATCATGAAAGTGTTCTCAAAGCTGGTGAAGGTGCAGCTAGTTTGAATGACTTTGTATACTGCAGGGTAGCTGGTGGATTTACTCCAGGTGGAACTAAAGTCTGATTCAACACTTGGTTAGATTTCACATCATTCATCCACATCTGTGAAGTAACTAAAGGGATTAAATACATAGTGGAGGAAAAGTACACCATTTTAACTCTGAACTGTAGTGGAGTAGAAGTACTAAGTAGCAAAACATTTAAATGTAAAGTACAAGTACCTCAACATTTTACTCAAGTACAGTACAATATAATAACATAATTATACATATTTTATTTATTTATTTCACATGTAAATAAAGCAATGTTAATTCGGTTAACAATTTGTTTAGGTTTGTTCCCTTTAAAAATAACAAAAAGTACCTACAAGAATACCGTTAAGGTACCGGATCGATAAGCAGTTTCGATTAAGACTAGTAGTACCATTAAAAACCCTTAGCGATACCCATCCCTATATATTACACAAGTAAAGTGTTAAGAGAGTGAAATGTTGCTTTACGAATTTTCAACACTTGATTGCTGTCACAATTGATTCAATGTCAGAAACCTGTATTTGCCTAACTGAATTAGTTTAAAGAGAGAAAACATTTTGACTAAAAGTTGACTAAAACGTTTTGAGTTTTCGTCGACTAAAACAAGACTAAAACTACGAAGGATAGGAATGACTAAAATGTGACTAAAACTAATGATCATTTTCGTCTAAAGACTAAGACTAAATCAAAAACAGCTGCCAAAATGAACACTGTTCCCCAGGTAGCAGAACAACCAGAGGAATGTTATCCAACAAAAGAGCCCTGTTGATGGAGGGAAAAAAGGCGCAGAGAAAGCATTATAAAAATGTTCTCTCTACTAAACTACATCAATAAACAACAAACCTTCTATTTATCAAAACCAGTGGATGTTTGCTCTGCCTTCATCAGAGCACTGAGTTTGGGTTACTGATCTTTGAGATTCTTTGGTCACTAGCCATGCTGCTACAGTAGCCATGTTGCTAACGATGTTGTAGATTGATCTTGTCAATAGGAAAACAACGGACAGGACATGGGTTTTTAGTGGACCTTTCCCATTTATCTAATTCCCCTCCTCGACTCCTATCCTCGTGTCTTAGTCCCGCCCACAGGAGATGAGAGCGGAGGAGTCGAGGAGGGGAACCGAGGAGAGAGGAGGGGAAGCAGCAGGCGGTTAGAGAAATGAGAACTCCTCTCTGAGCGGTCATTTTAAAGAGACGTCCATTAATGATGACAGGAGGCACAGCAGCCCTCTGTCTGATGGACAGATGTGTTCATGACCACTTATATATTTACTTTGATTCATTCACAGTGCGGTATAATGAGACAATAACAGGCTACAGATGCGGACACACACACACATATATTTATATATATTACAATTTCAGAATCAAACAAGTATGAGAGCACTCTCATAATAACGTAACACTATCAGAGACTGGATATATCCCCCCCCCTCTCTGGTCACTACAATGGGGAAATGAAATTACGAGCCAAAAGTTTTATGCACCTGTATATTACTGAGTGATATATATTATACACACTGCTCTGCTTTTTGCACGGACCTCAGCAGCTGTTCTCACTGTAAACATTGCGTTGCGATTAAAGCAGTTAATAAAATATAAAAAACAGCCTAATATCCAGGGGATGCAGCATGCAGAGCTGTCATTGGTTGAGATCAGTCCGGCCGTGCGTCACGCCTCTTTTAAACATCACTGTTGCCAGAAATACATCCGCGGAGGATACATCAGTGTTTCCTCGGTTATAGCTCCTCCAGAGAGCCTCCTCGATGCTCGATCCTTGATGCTTGATGTGCATTTAGTAGGGGTGTAACGGTTCACAAACATTTCGGTTCGGTACGTACCTCGGTTTTTAGGTCACGGTTCGGTACGTTTTCGGTACAGCAGAAAAGATTATCACAAAACATAAAATATTTTTTGGGGGTTTTTAATTATTATTAAACTGTGAATAATGTATTCACTCAAATACATTTCGATGAACTGAAATAATCTGTATTTGAACTTTACTGTAGCCTACTAGTACTCACAATACATAAAATATTAGTTTTGGGTTGTTCATTTATTAAACTGAATATTCACTAAAATAAATACAAAATATAATAAAATAAACATTAAGGTGCAGCATTTCGATGAACTGAAATAATCTGTATTTGAACTGTACTGTTTTCATGTTTTTTTAAAGAAAAATGAACTTGTCCACATTGCTTGCCGAAAGGGCAGATCTGCTGGCACTAACAATGTCTCCTGATGTGGAGAACACCCTCTCTAGGGACAGTGGCAGCAGATACAGCCAGGTAGCGCTATGCTAACATGGCAACATAAGGATACTTGGTGTTTGTAATAGCTTTGGCTCGGTCTGAACTTGTTCGAGTGGTGGAGGCTTAAATGCTAGTGGGAGTTGGGTTTTCACTTCAGTCTTTTTTCTTTTGGTACTGGTGATATTCACGTTCGGGTGATGCCTTTTCAAGAGTGTGCAAGTTTGATGTATTGCCAGCCGCGTAACCGATTTTAGTTGAACAATGCCGACCTGTCTTTGTCCGTCATCCTTGTACGTAACTGCGAAACCAAAATGTTCCAAAACCGGAGACTTCAATGATGCTGGAGGATTTTCGAGCTCAACTTTATCTGCGTTCGCCATTTCCTCAAATGACTGACTAAATTTGAACGCATCCCTCTGACCAGCTCTCATAGTATGCCTCTCGTCCAATGAAATGACTTGCTCGCTCTATGACGCGTTGAACACAATGTGAGCAAATTACTTTATAGGATATACATATTTTATACATATTTGTACTTTTATATTCGGCATTGTGGGAAACGGTATTTCGATCTCTCTGTCTGTACACACAAATTGAAAGATTGACAATAAAGTTGACTTTGACTTTTTGACTTATAAAACAGCCTGTCCTAGAGAATACAAAAGTGGCTTCAACAAAGATTATATTGTCACAGAAATAAAGAACCTGAACCTGATTGCACAACAGCTACATCTGAAGTCCCAGGCTCCTCCTATAGAACAATGAATACCATCTGAAGACACTAGGGGGGGTTCTATTTACATTTGTATGTTCTTAAACTCCCTGAAACTTCCAAATCCTGTGAAATAACTGATCCGTTTCCCTGACTTGCACTACAGTATTTTCCAGGAAGCAGGGATAATGGAAAGCTAGCGACTCCATTAAGCTGCATGAGGGTACTGACCACTCTCTGATGCTCCAGGTCCGCCTTGTTTCCAACCAGCACCATGGGGAAGTCATCCCGGTCCTTCACTCTCAGGATCTGCGTGTGGAACTTCTGAACCTCGTGGTAGCTGCCAGGGGACACAGGGAGTAATCAGCACGGTGTCAAGAACCACACAATCATATGCATTCTGATCACAGGAAGGAATGTGTAATATACAGATTGACACAATATGAACCAATCCAATCAGCTCCGCTTAACTCCCATTACCTGCCCCGGTCGTTGAGTGCAAACACCAATAGAAAGCCTTCTCCTGAGCGCATGTACTGCTCCCTCATCGCTCCAAACTCCTCCTGACCGGCTGTATCCAGGACTGAGAGAGAGAGAGAGAGAAAAATTAAGACATTAACCCTTTCATGCATGAATTATGAAAGCCTCAGTCAGGATTTTTTTACCAAGTGTTATTATTGCTCTTGGGGCATGAAAAACAAGATTTGAACTTTTTTTTTTTAATCTAGTTTTTTCAAAGAGATTTGTATATGTCCACTCAGGTGGACAGTATGCGTTAAGGGTTTGAACTGAAGAGATGTACATTTTGAAAAAATGATAAATAAAGATGTGCAAACTTAAAATTACATTATAATAACATAAGTATGTTGATTTACGGCCCAAAAAGATATTGCAGATGAAGTATTTTCAAGAATAACCAGGGCCAGGGGCCAATTTGAGGCCCCACGCACAGTTATTTGATGAGTGCTAGTGGAGCCTCGCAGCGGCGAAACCGTGCCGTGCCACCCTAATTGCGCCACATAAGCGCATAGGTGCGCCTCAGGTGAGGCCCCGCTCCACAAGGTGTGGCCCCCTCCACAAGGTGAGGCCCCACACAGTCTGCATGACCTGCCTGTAGGGAGGGACGGCCCTGGGAACAACAGCAGCAGTAGCAGTATGAATTGTAGTTGAAATATAGCCAGTGATGCATGACGTCCACTGTAGTGGAGAGGTGGTTAATCATGATTTCCTGCAAACATAACATCAATACTTTGATCATTTATGAATTATATGATTCCTTAGTTGTTACTTGATGTCACCACATGTTTTATACCTGCAGGGGACGCTTTCCATAAAAGGATTGGCAGGATATAGATGGGTGACTTGGTCCATGTGGCTTTCTGTCATCCATCTTGGTTTAGAGACATGTATGATGCACTTACACTGACTTGGCTCTGAGGGGCAGGGTATGGGATGATGCAATAGGGTCCTATGTAGTGGCTGATGGTGCAACTATGCAAAAAAAAACCAATGCATATACAAGAAAACGCCTTTTGAATAGCTGTCCACTGTAGTGACCTCTATGCATGAAAGGGTTAATACAAAGTCCTTTGTTATCTCCTTTAGGACACACTGGAGCATCCTTTACGAAAAGGGAAGGAGATCATGCTGTCCCACAATACCTTGTGGTCGCAACATTTACGGTTACACAACATTCGGCCGTTCACGGAAACAACCGATCGTGGGCGAAAAAATGATATCATGGAAATTAAGGTACTTATTCAGCATTTTAGAACGTATGCAGCAACTTGCTTAGGTGCTTGGTTTTTAATGTTCAACACTATAATGATCAAAGGACAAATATGAACTGATCAAATAAAGTCAACATTTCAGTGTTTACTGACATGTTGGGGGTTTCTTAAACATGTTTGAATGGTGATATACACAGTGATGGGTTAAGGCCTAACAAGTTCATAATAAATACATTTGTATTTATCTTGGAATATTTTCATACAGTCATTCGTATTGGGCTTCATGTGGATTAATACGTGAGGACCGGAGGGGGGGGGGGGGGGGGGGGGTGATAACAAAAAGTTTCACTTTCCTTTTTTATTTCAATTCCAACTTTGGTCATGAAGAATATGTTTCTCTGTTGTCCACATTCATAAAGCATAAAGCAACAGCATCAGAGCACGGTGCAGAGTCTCTAGATGAGTTTACAGTAGTCCCTCGTTCTTATTGAACATCCATGTTGTAGTCCGCTGTATAGAAAACTGTAGTTTCCATAGTTTCCCCACAGCAGCAGACGCACATTCATGACGTCCGCTGGAGCATCATAAACACGTCGGATAGTGAAAGTGCAGTCGATTCTCTAAAGTACCGCAGTCTCTTCTCCTAAGTCCTTTTGAATTCTCCTATCCACTATCCCTTAACCCCGTGACATTTCACTCAGAGGTCAAGGGATAGTGGATAGGAAAAGACGATAGGAGCTGATTTTTGAACAATTCGACTGCAACCGTACAGTGACACAACATTCGGCCGTTCACGGAAACAACTGATGGTGACAAGAAATGCAGATCATGTGGTTACGGTGCTTATTAAGCATTTTACAACTTATGTCATCATTTGTTGAAGTGCTTAAATGTTTTGAACTTTCAACACTTTATTAAATCAAAAATAAAATCAGGTAACAGTTTTACACTGAGCTAAAGGAAAGGCTTCTCTCACAATTTCACTGCAAACACAGAGAAGAAGAAGAAGAGGCAAAGTACAGTGTTTGTGAGGTCAGGTGTACATTAACTGCCGGTTATGATCTTCTTTTTAAAATAGAACACTTATATATATATATATATACATTATGTATAATTCGTTATTTTATCAGAGAAACAGGTAATTATGGGCAATCAGCTGTAAAAACAGTCCCTGTGGTGCATGTGTAAGTGTACTGCATGCTGGGAGAAGTTGTGTTGAGCTGGTTAGTGGTAGTTTGAAGCTGGGATTCGATACCAACCCAACACAAATCCAAACAGGACTTGAGGTTGACGCATGAAGTGATTTTTGAATATTATAATGCATGTGACAATACTATACTATATCGGACTGTCGGCCATATTTGATATTCACACAGAAGAGCGTCATCACAGGGTGTGCTGCGTGTGAGGTGACTCATGTAGGAGGGGGCAGGGCAGCACACTGCTTCACTTTAGTGTACGCTTCTTCCATCAGAAGATTCACGTGACAGAGCTGAGCAGGTGTTCTGATAAACCTGTCAGAAACCAGCTGCTGTTACTGCACATAGTTCCAGGACCCTCACAGACTCTTCCAATACTCAATTGGTGTACACTTTTTAAGTCTATTTACTTGGTTGATATAAATGACATATGTACTTGTTTACTTAGAAACATTTACAAAGAACTAATGGAAATGAATTCCATTCATAAAGACAAAAATACTGATACTATCACTACTACTATGATACTGTTTACGCACCAAACTCAGTCCTTGAGATACCTTGTAAAGAAACAGAGACACAATGTGGGAAGTTATGTTTTAATCTCATCTTAATAATTATCTAAGTCTTTGAGGTTTTCCTTTAAAGCAGCTGATGTGATGAGGCAGGACCTGGACCTTAACATGTTCCTGCTGAGCTCTCTGTGTGTGTGTGTGTGTGTGTGTGTGTGTGTGTGTGTGTGTGTGTGTGTGTGTGTGTGTGTGTGTGTGTGTGTGTGTGTGTGTGTGTGTGTGTGTGTGTGTGTGTGTGTGTGTGTGTGTGTGTGTGTGTGTGTGTGTGTGTGTGTGTGTGTGTGTGTGTGTGTGTGTGTGTGTGTGTGTGTGTGTGTGTGTGTGTGTGTGTGTCACCCTGAACACCACCCACTGCTACATCTGTGCACAAATCACTATGAGACATATTGTGTAGCAGATAACTAATCTAAGTGCTTTTAAAGATGGCTTATAATACTTCAGTTCAGCAGAGAAGCTTAACTTGACTTTGAGTGGACAGTAATGTTTGTAAAGAGGAAGGGAGAACATTCAGAGGGTTCTCACAGTGGACTTCAATCCACAGCGCAGTAAACCAATGGTCTGAAGAACAGCCAGAGTCCTGGAAACAGTAGCTGTACACAGGATGATTCACATGTGTGTGTAGGGAGACAGCAGTGTGAGCCAACCCCAGCCTGGCTTCCTGCACACTGGCCAAGCACAAGTCCTAACAAGGGAATTCAAGCTCCAGAGAGCAAACACTGTCACAGTGCAACACACCCTCAGTGTTTTAAACAAAGCCGTACACACACTCTGACAAACATTAAGAAGTACGAGCCTTACTGTCCAGCCGGGTCTCCTTCCCCCCAACGGTGCAGATCTTGGTGTAGGAGTCCTCGATGGTGGGGTCGTAGTCTGACACAAAGTAGGACTGTGGGATACACTCAATGTTAATAACAAAGTACTTCTGTTTATACTGCTCAATACTTCAACAAGTACCTGGCTCCATAGTGACAGTTGGAGATTGGACTTTAGTAATTGCTAATGAACAAGTATTTTATGGTCAAGGACAATCCTAATGATACTGGTAATAACATTCTTTATAATGACCGTGTGCCGATGAGAAGAATCTCAAGTCTTCTCCAATACAGCATGATGTTTATTTTGTAAATCATGGTCCCATTTGCAGTAAAAGAGATGATAGCATTGGTATGCTTTAGGGCGGGTCTTCTTTGTGATTGACAAGTCAATACCACGTTTCAGTCCGGTCTGGAATTGTCTGTGTTTTTGTCCACGAGTTGGTCTACTAAATGTGTCCTGTTCACGTGAGTTGCTCCAGGTTAACCGACTGTGTCTCACAAAATGCCAAGTCCACAAACCAAAGGACGACCTCACGGTGGCAACGTCCGCTTTTATATTCACTCAACAGTTTACCTAAGTTCTAGTTTGTTCTTTAGTTGCTTTGTAAGAACAAGTTGTATTTAATGTTAATGTATGTTCACTTGCATTTGCCACAGTCACTGGGTAAACGTGGCTCTTTGGAGCAATGGCTGCCCGGGCAATACAATGAATTGACTAGCAGCACGATGAAGTATATGACATTTGTAATTAATACAAAATAACAATTTGCGAATGCGTGTTGGGGATAAAAAAAAGTTCCTTCACTGTTAAAACGGAACACAAAGGGACCATGTGCGCACACATAGTGAAGAGCAGAACGGTCTGCATCTCATCACCGAGCCAAATGATCTGGCTCAGTGAAAAGACACAATTCCCATGAACCACTTCATAACTCTTTTACTGGCCTTGCCCGTAGCTGGTAACAAAGGGTCATGGTCTCTTCTGTGTTGTGGTGAGGCGATACGAGCAGCCAATCAAAGTCACACAGGTGTGATGTGATTAACATCACAGTGAGCCAGAGCTACAGAGCTCACAGGAACATCCTCTGTGTGAGGATTACTTCATGAAATACTTTAACAGAGCAACTTTCAGAGGATGTTCCGTTCACTGATAAAGCTGAAACGTTTACTTCATTACATGTAGTATGTAGACAGATTGCACATAACTGGATTAGGTGAGGTGAAAGCTGTTATGGGATGTCAATAAAAAACAATGTTGCCAAAAGGCTAAATCTCGTATTGAAGTGAAAGTAATAACACTTTAGTGTACAAACGTGGTAGGCCTACATGAGGTATGTATGAGCATCACATCTTGATACTTCAAAGTTCAGGAAGTAGTATGCAAAATGTCATTTGATGTCTAATTTAAAGAATATGTAACTAGTGCTTGAGTGCAGTTTGTTACTTTCACCACTGATGCAGAGCAGACTGGCGGTAGGCCTCAACAAAGACTTAAACATGGCACACACAGAGGACAGATGTTACAGATGTTTCATACCTGGATGAACTGGATGGTGAGGGCGCTCTTCCCCACCCCGCCCCCACCCACCACAACCAGTTTGAATCGTTCTTCTTCTGCACTCATCCTGCCTCTGGTCCGGCCCTGTTCCGATCAACCGCCCAGCAGCACAACAATCCAAAGTAAAGTAGATCCGCCTCTTCACGGAATGTGAGCAGAGGAGCGCGGCATGGACGACTTTAGCGACAAAATGGAACTCCTCTACCTGAAGCTCATGTCCTATCAGTCCTGGCCACAAAAGTCCCTGAGTCCACCGCCGCTCCGCCGAAGTAAAGACTAAGATAACCGAGCTTTAGCTTCAGGTTTTGGGCTGAACAAATCCGTGGAGCTGCTTCTCTGCTCGACCTCCAGCTTCTTCTGGGGGCGGGACTGCTTCCTCTTTTCTTTTTTCTCGAGAAACTTATGCGCACACACACACACTCACACGCGCACACACTCACACCACAACACACACACACACACACACACACACACACACACACACTAGTCGGTACTTCACATACTTTAGCTTTCTTCTTAGTGAAATCTGATCGGTACGAATTCCACCATCATGTGTCAGTTTCCTTATTTGGTCATGTGGAGTGTCCGTGACATAATTTTAACCGACTGGCCCGCGCATTTGAAAAGCAGCACGAGGCCCGAAATATTTACTGTCATTATATTTATCCATAATAATATTACATTATTTAAATAAACAGATGTTGTCTCCTTAGTTTACCATCAAACTTTTCAGTAATGTTTGAGCTGGAACAACACATGTAAGTTGAGAATGAGAAACCACTTCTTCATGGTAAACTTTGAAAGGTTATAGTGACTATTACATGTTATCTGTAAACCGTGTACAGCCCTCTATGCTGGAGAAAGCTGCCCTGAGGCAGCACATACCTCCCTCTGGCCCCCCGCCAACAGGCTGCAGTCTTGCAGCCGCTGGCGTGCAGCTACATGTCTGACTGCAGCACAATATCCATAAGAACAATGACATTGACTCAGTTAAAACAGAATGAATGCTGCAATTATAATGACAATAATGTGATGAAATGTAACTTGTGTTACGACTGCTAATAATATAATAGCATGAGTTTATTAATGATATGGCAACATTAAGCTGATGGAATACAACCTCTTGAACAACCGGTTTGGTTAATCACTTTCATTCGTAAAGAAAATATAATACTCAAGAATGAAAGTCAAAAACAAACAGACTTACATCTCCACTGCACTGTTAAACTTTGTCCCCCATAGAACAATAAAACCTCACTGCTTGCCATACACTTTCCCTCCGGTCTGCTATGCTTCAATCTCTGTGTACAGTCCGTTATCCTTTAGGAACATGTAGTGTATGCGCAATATCAGCGAAAACAATGAAGGGGTTTCCACATCCAAAACCTTTGTAGTGTTAGTTGAAATCATTCATTAGTGATTACACTATATTCTCAATCAAACTGCCCCCCCACAGCCAGCCCCTGGTGTTCTGCATTGTACCTGCTTGATATCTGGACCTTTCTTTCAGCTGGCATTGGGCCCACTGTAGAGCTTTTTGCAGGCCAATAGATTGCACCACATACAAATTCTGACGGCCATTTTACCAGCGCACAAGTCTGCATGACTACACCCTCACCACATCATTACTTTTGCACTCCTGCCTTTCCTCACATCCCGCAGGTGTTCTGTGGAATGTGAGGAAGAAGGGGAGATTCAGAGAGAACACTGGCTTCTTAGGCAAGTAAAGGTTTAGAACAGAGGTAGTATTTTCTGGTGTCATGATTGTGATGAGTAATATGATACCTACAAACTAGATACCTATCTTGGGAAGTGCCGCTCTAAACCGCACTGATAAGAAGGAGATGAGACACGTTGGACATATCATGTTTAATCCTCATCCGTAAACACATCTCACGCAAGTGGGCAACAAGTCTTTTTAAATAAATGAATCTTATAAAAGTCACATTTTGCCAACACGATGCAATTGTGTAGGTGTTTATTATTAGTATAGTATAATCCTTATTTTCAGTTCTGCAATAAATAAATAGGAGACAGGAGTTCTCTCTCATGACACCATGCTGCCACAAACAGAAACAACACCCTCAGCACCTGTACGGCAGCGCAGGCTGTCCCATCTTAACTGGGGGGGACAAACAGCCCCCCCAGCAGGATCCTCTCCCCCCAGCCCAGCAGCTTGTTGAGCAGCCCCTGCTCCTTCATCTCTGATGTGCTGCACTTCAAGGGTGGGGGGGGCTGCTCCCTGTGCCTGGGGGGCCGTGTGGTACCCAGCTCACTGCTGTGGAAAGTTTGAGGTGTGGAGCTGCACTTTGCTTGCTGGCTGCAACCAAGTGTCCCTGACAGCTGTGAGTGTGAGGGCCTCTGCGGGGGTCTGTCTCTGTGTGGCCCCTGCTCCTCTGCTGAGTCTCTGTGTGGCCCCTGCTCCTCTGCTGAGTCTCTGTGTGGCCCCTGCTCCTCTGCTGAGGGCAGATGAGGGTCCGGCTGCTGCTGGGAGTTGAAGTTGTGGGAAATGGAGGGCCGGTGCTCTTTCACAAAGCTGATAAAGAGACAGGAAGTGGTTAGGGCCTCTGGTCTGCAGGGCTCACACACTCATGATATTCAACAATGATCCACGGTGTGGTTAGACATCAGTATTATTATAAAGAGCGCAACAGTTAAGGAACGTATCCTCTTCAGAACTCAACATGTGAATGGCCACAGAGGAGAGCATAGCCCACAGTTACATTTTGGAAGGCTTTGAACTGAAAAAATATATATATACATATATATATACCTACATATATATATATATATATATATACACACACATCATACAGTACCAGTCAAAAGTTTGGACACACCTTCAAATTCTAAGTCTTTATTTATTTTTTCTACATTGTACATTTATACTGAAGACATCAAAACTATAAAACACATATGGAATTATCTAGTAAACAAAAAAGTGTTAAAAAATCAAGAATATGAGTTATATTTTGCTGGCTAGAATGCTGTGGTAGCCATGCTGGTTAAGTGTGCCTTGAATTTTGAATCAATCACCAACAGTGTCACCAGCAAAGCCCCCCCACACCATCACACCTCCTCCTCCATGCTTCACGGGGGGACCACACATGCAGAAACCATCTGCTCACCTTCTCTGCGTCTCACAAAGATACGGCATTTGGAACCAAACTAATAATAATTATTCTTATTCTTAAAATCAATGTGGTGTACGTCTTTGACGTGCCTTTAAAAACGGTGGGCGGTCTTTAGGTGCTCCTCCAGCACAGGTGCTTCTCTTCACTGAGTTGAGTGGTTCTTGTCATAATATGGATTACAACAGTAGTCAAATAGGGCTTTCCATTGTGCACTACCCTACCTCTGCTCAACACAGAGAGAAGCCAAGAGTGTGCAAAGCTGTCATCAAGGCAAAAGGGGGCTACTTTGAAGAATCTAAAATACAAATCATATTCTGGATTTGTTAACACTCTTTTGTTAACTAGATAATTCCATATGTGTTCTTTCATAGTTTTGATGTCTTCAGTCTTAATCTACAAAGTAGAAACAATTGAAATAAATTAAAAACTTCGAATTTGAAGGTATTGCTAATGCCATTGTTTTTAAGTTTGTGTAGTCCTCAGTCTCAAATGCTTAAATTGTTTATGGAGGCATTCAAATGTAAGAGTGGTAAATGAACACTGAAAACTCTTTTGCATTAAGTCATACAGGGATGTATGCTGACATTGATTGCATGTGGCACAGCCCTACCTAGAAACATTTGACCACTGGATTTGAACGAGTGTTTTTACAGAGATGATGGATAATTTTGCGACATGTGAACAGAGTTCCGGCAGTCCTCTCACCTGCGCCACGTCCCTCTGCGCCCCCAGGTAGAGCCGCGGCAGGATGAGTGACAGGGGGGTCTCCGCGTCCCTCTCCCGGGACAAACCCATATCTGGAGCACAAAAAACACTGCATGTCAACCCTGCAGGCTTTTGTGAACATAATCACATTGTGAACATGTGCTGTTTTTTTCTATCTCACGCAAAATATCGATGTATTACTCACTGTAAGTGTTGGATATATTCCTGTAGAATCCCACAGCAGCTCTCCGTCTGCAGACTGTCCTCTGTCCTCACTCTGCGCACACTAACTGACTTCCAAGCGATGAGCTCATCCAGGGGCGGACTGGGACTAAAATTCAGCCCTGGAATCTGACCCAGTCCAGCCACATGTCATGTCAACGGGGGGGGGGGGGGAGATCAGATAAAATAATACAGTACTATTAGTTATTAGAAATCAGAGAAGAGAAGAGGGAGGACACTCCTCAGATGTCTTAACACATGGGACATCATAAAACAGTACACACACAAAAATCAGCTGTTTATTAGGCTGCAGTTTAAGGGACCTAAAAGAAATAAACAAGATTGTCTGAGGCGGTTTGTAAACCTAATGTTGGGGGATCAGCAGTTTCTTTAGTAGGTTGCTTTTTTCTGCAACTCTGTCGACGACCAAGTCATTGTCGAGGGACATGAGGATGTCTTTTTCTGTTGACATAAGCATGAATGCTTCCAGGTGTTCTTGTGACTGTGTGCTCCTTATTCGGCTTTTGATGTGCTTGAGTACAGAGAAACTTACTTCTCTCACAAGCTACCTGTGTCCCAGGCAGAGTGAGAAGAAACGTGTATCCTAAACCAAGGAGCTGATAGCCATCTGTGAAGAGGTTGTAGCGTTTCAGAAGTTGGTAGCAACATTTTGAGCATTCTTTACAAGAGTTGCACTGTTAGTTTAAAACCTCTGTCTCTTCTTCCTCACAACCAGAGCAAAGTCTTACTCTGTACTCTTCAAGTGCAGACATTTTAAGCCGTGGCCACTGGGCTGCCAGACACTTCAACTCAGACTGCACATTTGCAGCAGTTGCCCTGCTGTCAAACCTAAGCAAGCATTTGCTTAGATCTTGAAATGTAGAGTCAGGCAGAGCTTCTGCTGAACACACTTGGGGAACGTTTCTTGGATCATGGACAGCCAAGTCAGCATACAGAGTGCCGTGGGTCATGAAGCGTCATTTGATACTGTCTGTGACAGTATCCAGGACCTGGTTATGGACCTCTACTTCATAGGCCCTGTTTGCATCTGTCCATCTCTCATCACTTGCCATTTCGCCAGCCATCATCTTCCTTTTCCTGTTCCTCTTCAGTGGAAGTGTTGTTTCCAACTCAAGCTCACAGTCCTCTTCTGCCTCCAGTTTTGCATTTGCCCACTCAACAAAAGTATCAGCAGCTGTCTTCACTGTCATGACATCTCTTGTCATGTTCATCAGTGCATGTTGAGTGGAGAGGTGGAGGTAAACGGTACTCCACCCCCCCCCCCCCCCCTCCCTCCCAGTGAGCTGTGGTGTTCCACAAGGAAGCATATTAGGTCCGTTACTGTTCCTAATTTATGCAAATGACATGTCATCAGCTTGTGACTGCAACTTGTTCCTGTTCGCGGACGACTCAGCCCTGCTGGTCTCTGGCAGGAACAGGTTGCAGGTGGAAAAAACCCTCAGCTCGGAACTCGGCAGAATCTGCACCTGGCTCGCCGATAACAAACTATCATTACACCTGGGTAAAACAGAGTCCATTGTCTTCGGTTCAAAAAACAAACTCAGCAAGACCGACGGCTTCTCAGTTGCAGTGGGTGACAATATTGTCACAAGGAAAGATGAAATTACATACCTAGGTTCCATACTAGAGGCAAACCTCTCCTGTGACAAAATGGCATCCAATGTAATCAAAAAAGTCAATCAAAGAACTAGATTCCTATACCGGATCTCCTCTCTGGTAAACAAAAACACCCTGAAAACTCTGGCAGGAGCACTCATTCAAGGGTACTATGACTATGCTTGCACGTCATGGTACCATAGCACCTCCAAGGCGCTACAAATAAAACTTCAAACATCGCAAAATAAACTGGTCAGACTACTGCTTGACCTTTCATCTAGAACCCACCTAACCTCTGCCCACTTTGACAACCTAGGATGGCTTAGAGTAGACGACAGAGTACAGCTACTTGCAATGGGCCTGGTCTACAAGATCCACTACACCTCTATGGTACCCATGTACATGTCAAAATTCTTCCCAAAGGTCAGTGAATACCATGATCATAACACCAGACACCTCTCTGTCTCACCCCACTCTCTGTCTCACCCCACTCTCTGTCTCACCCCACTCTCGGTCTCACTCTCTGTTATCACAAACAGTACTGTATATTTGTAGATCTGGTATGTCATAAATGTCTAGATGTAACAGTACTGTCTATCTGTATGTCATATATGATATGATGAATTAAAATGGTTACCCTGATGTAAACAAGACGAAAGTCTTTCTCTGGGTACAGTACAGTACAGTACAGCT
Organism: Gymnodraco acuticeps; assembly: GCF_902827175.1. Taxonomy (NCBI): domain Eukaryota; kingdom Metazoa; phylum Chordata; class Actinopteri; order Perciformes; family Bathydraconidae; genus Gymnodraco; species Gymnodraco acuticeps. The sequence goes on from NW_022992067.1 coordinate 171,155, forward strand.
CAAAACACACAATTGTTAAGGGGATGCGGATCCCCTTAACAATTGTGTGTGTGTGTGTGTGTGTGTGTGTGTGTTATAGCCCACAGTCTTCATGTGTTTCAGTGTGCAGCAGTGTCTTTCTCTCTCTCTGTGATGTCTCTGCTCCACCCTCTGTCTCACTCTCTGTCTCACCCTCTGTATCACCCCACTCTCTGTCTCACCCTCTGTCTCACTCTCTGTCTCACTATCTGTCTCACCCTCTGCCTCACCCTCTGTCTCACCCCACCCTCTGTCTCACTCTCTGCCTCACCCTCTGTCTCACCCCACCCTCTGTCTCACTCTCTGTCTCACCCTCTGCCTCACCCTCTGTATCACCCCACTCTCTGTCTCACCCTCTGTCTCACTCTCTGTCTCACTCTGTCTCACCCTCTGCCTCACCCTCTGTCTCACCCTCTGTCTCACCCCACCCTCTGTCTCACTCTCTGCCTCACCCTCTGTCTCACCCCACCCTCTGTCTCACTCTCTGTCTCACCCTCTGCCTCACCCCACCCTCTGTCTCACTCTCTGCCTCACCCTCTGTCTCACTCTCTGCCTCACCCTCTGTCTCACCCCACCCTCTGTCTCACTCTCTGTCTCACCCTCTGTCTCACCCCGCCCTCTGTCTCACTCTCTGTTATCACCCCACCCTCTGTCTCACCCCACTCTCTGTCTCACCCTCTGTCTCACTCTCTGTTATCACCCCACCCTCTGTCTCACCCTGTCTCACCCCACCCTCTGTCTCACCCCACTCTCTGTCTCACCCCATTCTCTGTCTCACCCCACTCTCTGTCTCACTCTCTGTTATCACCCCACCCTCTGTCTCACCCCACTCTCTGTCTCACCCTCTGTCTCACTCTCTGTTATCACCCCACCCTCTGTCTCACCCCACTCTGTCTCACCCTCTGTCTCACTCTCTGTTATCACCCCACCCTCTGTCTCACCCTGTCTCACCCCACCCTCTGTCTCACCCCACTCTCTGTCTCACCCCATTCTCTGTCTCACCCCACTCTCTGTCTCACTCTCTGTTATCACCCCACCCTCTGTCTCACCCCACTCTCTGTCTCACCCTCTGTCTCACTCTCTGTTATCACCCCACCCTCTGTCTCACCCTGTCTCACCCCACCCTCTGTCTCACCCCACTCTCTGTCTCACCCCACTCTGTCTCACCCTCTGTCTCACCCCACTCTCTGTCTCACTCTGTTATCACCCCCGTGATTGCAGAAGCTTCCTCTCACACATTTCATTTCTTTGTTAAAACCCTCAGCCGAGTGTTTGAGAGTCACGAACATTGATGTATAATAAGTTCCTTGTTTACGGCCCACAGTAACCTGTGTTCTGTTCTACATTCGTGGGGCAAAGACATATAACGTCTCATTGAGTTCCTGTAGCGAGACACTACAAGATTATAAATATAAAGGTTTATTTTTTGTATTATTAAGTTTATTGGATAAGGTTCAGTGTTGTTAAGTTATTGAGTACGTGTATTCAAGTACTGTACTTAAGTACAATTTTGAGGTACTTGTTCATTACTTGGGTATTTCCATTTTATGCTACTGTGTACTTCTACTCCACTACAGTTCTGAGGTACATGGTGTACTTCTCCTCCACTTCATGTATTGAATCCCTTTAGTTACTTCACAGATGTGGATGAATGATGTGAAATCTAACCAAGTGTTGAATCAGACTTTAGTTCCACCTGGAGTAAATCCACCAGCTACCCTGCAGTATACAAAGTCATTCAAACTAGCTGCACCTTTACCAGCTTTGAGAACACTTTAATGATTAATCATTATAAAACATATCATATATATTATTCTGAAATGGACCAATCTGCACAATCACTACTTTTAGTACTTTCACTATATTTTGATGCTAATACTTTTCTAGATTTTCTTTAAACATACATACTCTTTTCATTCTTAAGGCATACGTTTTAGGCTATTGATCCATTTTGATCAGGAGAAGAGTCAAAAGATGCACCTTGTCCCACAGGCAAAGCAAGCAGTGTTCAAAAACCTTTGTTGAAAGCTAATCAGTCTACCAATTTGTTAAAACCTAGTTTGATAATGAAGTGTTGTATGCAGCAGCATTGGACAGAGCCTATCTCTGGCACATTCCTCTATAAGATTTAGTTTTTTTAGGAATAGTTGTTCCACTGAGTCATAGGCTGAGCTAAAAAGGCAAAGCAACCTTTTTGAATGACTGTCAGTCTCGACAAAGCCATTATGGGGATATTATAGTAATGTTACACAAAGCCATTATGGGGATATTATAGTAATGTTACACAAAGCCATTATGGGGATATTATAGTAATGTTACACAAAGCCATTATGGGGATATTATAGTAATGTTACACAAAGCCATTATGGGGATATTATAGTAATGTTACACAAAAGCCATTATGGGGATATTATAGTAATGTTACACAAAGCCATTATGGGGATATTATAGTAATGTTACACAAAGCCATTATGGGGATATTATAGTAATGTTACACAAAGCCATTATGGGGATATTATAGTAATGTTACACAAAGCCATTATGGGGATATTATAGTAATGTTACACAAAGCCATTATGGGGATATTATAGTAATGTTACACAAAGCTAGAAATGTGAATACGAGAGCATACAGTATGTTTAGCATTGTCCATATAACTGCCGTTTGTATTAGTGCCTAGGCCAAAGGGGTTACAGCACACATCTACCTTCACGTAAGTTGGACTTCTCATGACTTTTTTCCTGCAAAATTCAAAGAATGTGCCAGAATTAAAGTATTGTTTGGCGTTTCCATTTAATTGGTTGAACATATACGCGTCGTGCATGTGCTGTACTGGAATACCACACGAAGACAGGAGGCGTCATATTGGATATATGGCATAGTTTTACTTTCACATCTTTTCATTACAGAGTAAATCTTAATTCTAACACAGGTATTGGACAGGTTCTTAACACTGATACACGAGGCTGCATTAGCTAGTGAACACTGCATACACACACACTCACAGAATGACTATATTTTCCACTACAAAGTTCAATGTCCTGTGATTGCCACGCAGCCAGAGAATGTAATGTAACCATGTATACCTGCTTACAGCCACATTCAATCAACACAAACACAAACATACCGAGTCCCCTGTAGATGCTTACATCATATCCTCCCCGACAAAATCAGTGCTTGTGCGTGAGAGGAAGCCAAGGAAGAGTTCCAGCTGTGGGATACTGTGTTGGTATTGATCTCTTCTTTAAATGTTGTGTATGTATATCAGACAGACTTCTCTGGAACTGGCTCATAGAATGGTTTTTGCGTTTAGCAGCATATGTTCATCACTGCCTCATGACAAACTGTTATATCCTTTACGTAAATGATCTCTGTGTGCACTTCTTCATAAAGACAAATCAAGGAGTTCGACATAGACAGTATTGTAGGGTCCTCTGAAGCCATGATAGCTCTGATATAAAGTCACACCCTCCTGCGCTTAATCAGAGGTGGGAAACTTAACCACACATACATTTGACCAGTTAGTCCTTGTCAATGAAGTCTTCTCTCTTTCTAAAGCATGCTGCTTTAAGTTGCTTACTATGAAAGAAATATATCACCTCTGCATGGCATGTTGTATAGAACAACAAATCATTTCAATACATAATTGGGCAAGCAGCACAAAAGTGACATTTGATTTTCCCCCAAGTGTTCTCAGAAAGAATGTTCCAGTTGTATAAGAGACGACTTGCTAAGCCTCCTACAGACAGCTGATGAGAAACTCAGGGTCTAACCGACTGTTTCTCGCTGCCAGGTCGGACCCTCAGCCGCCGTCTACAGTCACTCTGTGCCTCCTCTCACTCTAGGGGTTCATCACAGGCATTTTACACAAGCAACATGGGAATGTTTCAGAAAGCGATAAAGTAATACACTGGCACATATTTACATACAGATCAAAAACATAAACAAGTGTACTGACTCTTTGAAATGACAGGTAACTCATCACATGGCTGCCAGGAGAGGAATTATCATTCGGGGGCGGGGGGGGGGGGGGGGGGTCAGCGCATTAAGTGCATTTTCACTGGGAATGCTTGACGGAAATGAGTGGGCAGCGGCAGAGTTCTGGACCCTCAGGTCTCACTTCATTAGTGTTTCCACCAGAACCACAAGGAAACGTGGAGGCCTTATACTAGTGTGTGAGAGGATATGAGTGTGTGTGTAATAAACAGCCTCACCCATTTATCTTCAAGGAATGCTCTAACAGATCAAATTTGGACTCTTTCTCTCTCACACACACCATCGACACGCGCACACACACGTGTGCACACACACACACACACAGAGATGTAGCATCATGTTAATAAACAAGTAGAAGATGGACTGGAATCAGAATCTGGGACAATAAAATAACAATAATATTGCCGCTGCTGCTGTCAGTGGCTGCTTTTTCCCTTATGTAGGTTACACCTTTATGTACTCAAAGATTATTTGTTGGGGGGAGGAGAGGTCGCTGGTAGGGGATGGTGGGAGGACTGGTGATGGGGGGGGTCCGGACTCTAGAACTGTTCAGCCAGCAGCTCGCACAGACGCTTGGAGACGGAGTCCTTACTGCAGCGCAGAGTCAGACGGTACATCTGCACACACACACAGAAAAAAGATTTTTAACAGAGACATTTTTAAATGCAGCCCAAACATATGAACGGGGTCTGAACATTAGAGTGGTGATGCCCTCTCTGAAAGCCCAATAGGTGTTTTAGTTTTCAACTATGCATGGTCCCTGCTAATCAAAACTAAAATCTATATAAACGAATGTAAACTAAAGATAATGTACATTTAAAAAGTATATATTCAAACAGGGAAGGACACTGCTCGGTGGTGACTAACAGATTGGCTGGTATTCTTGGATAGAGATCCAACATTTTGAAAACAATACCAAAGCAATCAGGAAAATGACAAACGGAGACTGGTCCTGGTTTAGCAGACATTTGTGAGGTTTGTGAAGAGGCACTTAATGGTCTACTTTGGTAGAATTTGGAATGCGAGTATGTATAAAAGTAGCACTGAACCAGCTCAGTGTTTCTGGTCAAATCTAATGAACTATAAGTAAGGGGATTGGAAATTGACCACACATTAGATAGGACATAAAGCAGAATCATATATTTGAGTCAGGGCTGGCAAAGCGATAACAACACGTTAACGCAACTTCATTTTAATGCCACTTGTTTTTTTCAGGAAATGGTGGTGAGTAACGGTTGGATGGCAAGCATAGATGTTTGAAGAGCACTGGATTCAGCGGATTCATCAAAGTTGCTCAGTGAGTACACAGTTCTGGGCCCAAAGAGCGTGAGCACCTCCCTCTGACATCCCGCTCTCTACTCAGTCAGATGAATGGAGGGGGAAAATAACTCGGTATTCAGCTTTTAGCGTGTTTTACAACTTTTAGACACTGAGGATATAAATAAGGGCTATAAAAGGGTTCGTACCGTGTAGTGTTTTTAGCTGAAAAAAATGACAAGCTGATTTACAGACTCCCAATGTACGTCACAGGGAAAAAGTATTTTTGAGCCCAAATGACGTCACGGAATACAATGTAAGTGTAGTACCGATGTTTAGCCACTACCAACATTTGTTTCAATGGCCGGCGCACTTCCTGGGGGCTTGATGGCGAGCAGAAACAAGCCTCAAAAGAACAGTTCAGCTCCAAAAGCCCCGCCAGACGGTTCTCCACAACACCACTTTGTTTACTGTCCACGGAGTACGTTGACTCTTTAACACCACTTGCTGGCCAGGCGTACAGCTGATGAATGTTTTAATAAATTAACCTAAATGTGTCTTTGTTTTGTTGAAATAATAAGGAATATACAATCGGTATAAAGCAATCCTATTTGTCCAATGTTGATAAGACTATTTAAACTTCAAAAATATCCCTTAGTTAACTCTCATGTGTGAGTGAGTTAACTATGGACATAATGCTATTAAATACCTTTATCTATGGACAACCCAAATCTATTTATATAGCCCCATATCACAAATGACACATTTGTCTTAGGGGACTTTACAGACTGTACAGAATAAGACCCCCTCTCTCCTTAGACCCTCGCAGAAACAAGGAAAAACTCCCAAAGAGAGCCCACAGTAAACTAGGGAATAAAAGGTGGAAACCTCAAGGAGAGCCACAGAGGAGGGTCCCTCCTCAAGGAGAGCCACAGCGGAGGGTCCCTCCTCAAGGAGAGCCACAGAGGAGGGTCCCTCCTCAAGGAGAGCCACAGCGGAGAGTCCCTCCTCAAGGAGAGCCACAGCGGAGGGTCCCTCCTCAAGGAGAGCCACAGAGGAGGGTCCCTCCTCAAGGAGAGCCACAGCGGAGGGTCCCTCCTCAAGGAGAGCCACAGAGGAGGGTCCCTCCTCAAGGAGAGCCACAGAGGAGGGTCCCTCCTCAAAGAGAGCCACAGCGGAGGGTCCCTCCTCAAGGAGAGCCACAGCGGAGGGTCCCTCCTCAAGGAGAGCCACAGAGGAGGGTCCCTCCTCAAGAGAGCCACAGCGGAGGGTCCCTCCTCAAGGAGAGCCACAGAGGAGGGTCCCTCCTCAAAGAGAGCCACAGCGGAGGGTCCCTCCTCAAGGAGAGCCACAGAGGAGGGTCCCTCTCCCAGGACGGACAGTGCAGTACATGTCGTGTATATACATGTATGTTTTAATACGTAACTAATACAGTGACATCATAGACCTTGGGTCTCGTCATACTACTTCCCTGATGGCTTCCACAGGATTGTAGCTGACATCCTCGTGGATTCATCTTCTTATTACAGACACATGCATTTCCTAACATTCGGTCTATATGCTGTAAAATGTATTATCTCTTCGATTTACACACGGCATCTATTGCACGTCTGTCCGTCCTGGGAGAGGGATCCCTCCTCTGTTGCTCTCCCTGAGGTTTCTCCCATTTTTCGAGATGGGTCTGGCTGCAGACCGCAGCAAGGAGGCGGATCGTATAGGGGCGGATCGTATAGGGGCGGATCGTATAGGGGCGTTTCCTAACTTTTTTTATCCAATAGAATGACACTCAGCAGAAATACATACTGTAGGTGGCAGTAATGCAATTTAAGGGATTCCAGCTGCTTTTATAAATCCTCGCAGAATAAGTCATTCGTTCTTTCACGATGGCCGAACAACAAGTTGAAACAGCGGTAATAGTATTTTCCAGAGATGCATGTTTATATTTATTGTAATGTCATTTTTCTTAACACACAATTGTCTCGTTATCAAAGTACAACATCGACTGTCCAACCTCGTTAAGCGTTAATAAAGTAAATAATAGTTGTATGTGGTAAAAATGTTTGTGGTATTAAATGCTAACTTAGCATGATGCTATAAAAACGTTGGCCTATAGTCCCGTTTGCAACCAGGCCTACTCTACTGTTGTAATAACGTTAAGCTTAGATAGGTCAATAGATTATCAGGCTCGGTAACAATACTGATTTGTGTTACCAAAGCTGATCATCTAATTGACCTAAGGTTAGCGTATATGCTGTGATGCTAACCAGCACTTAGCATGATGCTAGTGTACTGTTGTGTACTCTTGTATTATCTTGGAAATATAAGTAGGCCTGCCCTACATACTGTAACTTAATCAAATAATATGGTATGGATTCGGATAGACAACATGGCTAGCTTGGTTGGTTGAATTGAGTAATAAGATGTGCGGTACTGATTAAGGTTGTAACTGTAACAGTGTGTAACTACTAGTTGTAATGAACCAGACGAGAGACGGACGCATCCTTTCAGTAAATGTCGGCTGCTAATCAATATGTAAAAATAACACTTCAGATGTGTCTTCTATAATTATGTAACATTAGTTATGGCATCATCAGAAAAGATGAGCTGGCAGGATTCTGCAGCATTGACTGTTTCTATGATGCTGGAGGCACCTTCCAAGAATAACATGTTTGTTTAATAAAGACTTTCCTCTTTGTATGTACTATATATATATTTTTTATTTTTTAATTAATCTTACCACCAGACACAACATGAACAAATGAATGATACACATCAGGACAGTAACTTAAACTTCAGTATTTTAGGTGTACAGAAACCTCTACTCATGTTGTTAAATGATATACAGCAATATCTTCCATAAAACGTAGTTGATTGATTTGAATAATAATTACTACCACTGCACAAACAGTGAAAATGATATGCCTACAATTTATGAATGTGTCTTCTCTGTGGGTTGTATACTCTTCATTCTTTATGCAAATTAATTATAATTATTATTTTTCAAAGTTCGTTTATGATTCATTCAAAGCATTAAAATAAATGAGAAACAGAGAGCGTCCTATACCTTTAAGAAAGACGTGGGGGCGGGGTTCATAACCCTTTAGGAAACGCCCCTATACGATCCGCCCCTATACGATCCGCCTCCTTGCTGCGGTCTGCAGCCAGACTCTATTGCATTTTTCTCCCTTAAACTGTGGGTTTTCTCTGGAAGTGTTTCCTTGTACGATGTGAGGGTCTAAGGACAGAGGGTCTAAGGATAGAGGGTGTCGTTTTTCTCATACTGATATTCTGAACAATCTGTGCTGTTGTATTTGCTGTAAAGTGTCTCTACTGTAGGCTATTTTTATTATATGTACAGCACTTTGGCTCCACCAAAAATCGTTTAGAAATGTGCTATATAAATAAAACTTGATTTGATTTGACAAGCCAAATGTTTAAATGATGTGAATGTATATAATAAATATGGATCCACGAGGATTTAAAAAATCTTTCAGTTGTTGCCAAAAAACCATTTGCTGCAAACGAGGCTCTGATATGCGTGTATCATCTGGACTATAGGAAAACAGGAGCAAAGCGTTGTACTGTACCTGTGCCTGGCTGTTGGGCTCCAGCCTCAGCAGACAGCCCACCTGCTGGCCCTTGGTCTGGATCACTCCAGCACACACATAATTCTCAGGGTTGGGATCCACGTCATCCAGCAGGGCCGATCCCAGTCCCAGGAGCTACCCGCAACATAGCAGCATATGAATGAGCAGGAAAGAAGGGCACCATCAGAGGGTTAGAATAATACAGATCTACAATGAGATAGTTAGCGGTGTAAAGAACACGTACCTTTGCCTTAAGAACTTCTGTGTCCATGCCGTGGTTAGCCTTGAATATCTTCTGTGCTTCTTGTTGTGGTCTGAAGAAAGTTCACACAGGACATTATGAAATCCCTAACTCACATACACACAAAAACACATACACACAAAAACACATACACACTTACTGGCTGAGCTGTTTCCAGCGCTGGAAGAAGTCGTGTGAAGTCATCTCGGTGGGCTGGAAGAACTTGTTGATGGTGACAGGCAGCTTTAGGGTCAGGTTCTGCAGCGCTCCCCCATATCTGACACACACACACACACACACATCATTTTTAGACTAAGTATAAATATGTAGGCAGAAAGATAGCTAAAGTTGAGTTCAAAAGTGTACATACATTTGTAAAGAACATGTATGTCCTCTACAACTCCAGTGATTGGAGCACATACTTCTTTGTCACAAAATAAATAAATCATGAAGTTTGTTTCTTTTATTCATTTATTATGAGTCTTCTGAAAATGTGATCATATTTGCTGGGTGAAAAATATACATACAGCAAGATGAATTATACATTTTGGTGATGTCAAAAGTTGTGTCAATCAATGTTGCTTTGTTACGTGGCCTCTTAACCTCTTGTGAGTGATTATAAGTCACTATAGCTGGTAACCCATTTAAATAGGGCTCATCTGATACAAACATTAGACTCAGCCACAAAAGCTACAATGGGAAAGTCAAAGGAGCTCAGCACAGATCTGAAAAAGATCATTCATTTGAACAAGTCAGGAAAGTCACTTGTAGCCATGTCAAAGCAGCTAACTAAGCAAGCAATTGTTTGTAGATATAAAGTACAGGGCACAGTTGCGACACTGCCCTGATCAGGAATAAAACGCAAGCTATCACCTGCTACTGAGAGAAAATTGGTCAGGATGGTCAAGAGTCAACGGGGAACCACCAAAAAGCAGGTCTGCAATGAATTAGGAGCTGCTGGAACGCAGGTGTCAGTGTCCACCGTCCAACTTGTTTTACACCGACATGGGTTGAGAGGCTGCCGTGCAGGAAGGAAGCCCTCGCTCCACAAGCGGCACATTAAAGATCCACTGAAGTTTGCTGCTGATCACATGGACAAAGAAAAGGCCTTCTGGAGTAAAGTTCTGTGGTCAGATGAAACACAAATGACCAGAAATATGTTTGGAGGAGAGAAGGTGAGACCTTTAACCCCAAAAACACCATGCCTACCTTAAAGGTGACCTATCATACTATATTTGAACAATATATTGTAGGGCCATACCTATTCTATATAAAGTATATAAATATAGTTTTTATACTGCAGGAGAGGGGAGCGTGCTCTGAGATCAGCTGCTGGGCTGTCAGAAGAGGGGGAGGAAAAGAGAGGCTCCGTCCTCTGTGTTTTATTCTTATATGATTATATAGAGTCATTATTCATTTGTTTTAAAGCTCAATAAATAACAAAGAAGACCTTTGACCGGCACTTTTCTAATTTTGTCCGGAAGATTTAAACTTTAACGGACATGTTGACCGGCGAAAAAAAATCCAACTGAAACTCTGCCGAACAGTCCTTGGAAGAGGCGGAGAGGTGGGTGTTTGTCATCTGCTGGTGGACTAACCGGAGATAATTACAGCGCTTGCCTCGACGGGGAGGGATTGCATTGAATTACAGCAGCAGGAGCAAACGCTTGCCTCGGGGAGGGAGAAAAAGAGCCACAGCGGAGAATAAACAGAAGGGCAACCATGGCAACCATGCAAGGGAAGTCTTCTTCGCTGCTTTTGTGGCAGACTACAGCGCCACTTACAGGCCTGGCATATGTACTACAGCGTCTCCAGCGCTTTCAAGCAGCAATGGCCGGCGGTGGCCCAACCTCTCATTCCCCTGATAGGTGGAGAGTTGGCCATATAGGCGGAGCACCACTTCTGTGACGTAGAAAATAATTCAAATCTGGATCAGTCTGTATCAGATCCGTTGCAGCCCTGTTTTTAGAGATTTGGGTATGGAGGAAAATAGAGGGTTGTGTTTTCTGACACTTGGTGAGTTCCCTGGAACACCGGGGACACATATTCATGTATAAAAGACGTACAAAAGGTGCATTTTGCATGATAGGTCCCCTTTAAAGCATGGTTGTGGTACTATTATGCGCTGAGCCTGTTGTGCTGCCAATGGAACTGGTGCTTTACAGAAAGTAAATGGAATAATGAAGGAGGAGGATTACCTCCAAATTGGTCAGGAGAACCTAAAATCATCAGCCAGAAAGTTGGGTCTTGGGCACAGTTTGGTGTTCCAACAGGAAAATGACCACAGACACACATATAAAGCGGTAAAGAAATGGCTAAATCAGGCTAGAATTAAGGTTTTAGAATGGCTTCCCAAAGTCCTGACTTTAACCCCACTGAGAACATGTGGACAGTGCTGAAGAAACAAGTCCCTGTCAGAAAGCCAACAAATGTAGCTGAAATGCACCGATTCTGTCAAGAGGAGTGGTCAAAGCTTAACCAGAAGCTTTCCAGAAGCTTGTGGATGGAAACCAAAAGCGCCTAATTGAGGTGAAAATGGCCAAGGGACATGTTACCAAATATTAGCAATGCTGTATGTATATATTTGATCACTTTTTCAGAAGACTCATAATAAATTCATAAAAGAACCAAAATTCATGATGTTTGTTTTGTGACAAAGAAGTATGTGCTCCAATCACTCAATCACAGAAAAATAAGAGTTGTAGAAATGATTGAAAACTCAAGACTGCCATGAAATACATGTTCTTTACAAGTGTATGTAAACTTTTGAACACAACTGTATGTTTGGGTAAGAGATGAGAGACTTATATTGGGATGATACACTATCCAATACTGGGAAATGTATATTATTATGTTCTATTTATCTGGACCCTGAGTCTGTAATAAAGTTTTCATTCATTCATTATTCAGATAATTAAATTAGAACTGACAAATGGAAACATTAATACAAAGTCAAAATGCTTTTGAACATTACACATTCACACCACACATTCTGTCCTTTTGTCTTCAGCTCGATGTGGACAGGCTAGATTCTCTTGTCTATAGCGCATACATTGTTTCCCCCCATGCTCCAGTGATACCTACACATCAGTTACAACTTGTTTTTGGCACACTAATTGGGTCTAACTTTCCTCTCCTCCAGGGTTCTTGTATGTTTCAATTTAAGACCCACAAGAATGTAAATAAATACTCATGTGTATTTTGAAATCATACTGGCACGAGTATGAATGAAAATAAGTCAAAGAATGACTTATTACATGAATTTACTGACATGGTTTGATCAATACAAGTTGTATTTACAAACCCCAATTCCAATGAAGTTGGGACGTTGTGTAAAACCTAAATAAAAGCTCTAGTCTAGTACCCTCACTGGGCACTAACACCCATTTCTAATGATACACAGCCTATTTGAGAATCCATAGAGTAAGGGAAACTGCTGATTTTAAAAGTCAATTCATCAAAGTCATCCTCATTTAATCTGTAGTGTACTTGGTTGCCGGAGCTCACCTGAACTTGATGTTGAGCAGCGGAGCGTCAGAGAAGTCTGTCAGACACTCTATGTTGAGGACCTGTTGGATCTGGGCCCCCCCCTCTACCAGTGGTTCTACTGGTTTGGTCTGAACGTTGAGCTGTGGCTGGTTGTCAAGGCTCATCAAGACATCACATACGGACTTCCACACACCTTAAAACTGTCTACACCACTCACACTTTCTCAGGACTGTGGATTACTCTAGATTTTCAATAGAAGTGCACATATCGCCTGACAAAACAAACGCACACTGATTCATCCATGGGAACGCACATGAAAGCGGGGCTGTAGTGTAGAGTGGGCTGGCAGCTGGGCATGATGAGAGGGCTCCAGAGACAGACCCCAGGCTGTAGGTTAGTCCCTCTGTTGAACGAGGCTGATGGCCTTCTCACATGTTTTAGTGCTCTTAAGTGCACGTTAGAGAAAATGAGCCAAACTCATTTGTAATTTATCAGCGGATACTGATTTGTTTCTAATGAGCGAATATAGGACTGGTAGAGTAGCATGCTGTGTCCCAGTTGTCTGAAGTGTATTGGTTTCTGAACATACAAGAACATGATTGCACAAAAAGGATATGAGATTGCAGCTCCCCAGGATAGCTGACGGTGGTGGTGAAGCTGGCAAACTGCACTGAAGTCTTGTTACCGTAGAATAAGTACATTCTCCCTGAGAGACACAGTGTTGTTACACGGTTATTCTGCAGTGCCTAGCCGTCACTTTGAACTTAGGCCGGGCCCACTAGGCAAAATGATCTATCTGATACAGATGAAGTTATAAACCCACACTACACAGCTCTTTAAACCCGGTAGGGCTGGGCGATAAGGAACACAAATCATGTATTTTGAGGTTGAAAGGCATGACACAGTATAGGGCTGCTCAATTAATCGTATTTGAATCGCAATTACGATTTTGGCTTGCAACGATTATGAAAACAACATAATCGAAATAAAACGATTATTTTATTTTGTATTGGTTTTTCAGTTGAATTATACTTAAAGTTCAGGATAATCAACTGTTAAAAATATACTGTTCACATTTTTATTTTCAATAAATGGATGTTTTCAAAGTAAATGGATAATCGTTTTTTTTAATAATCGTGATATCAATTATTGACCCAAATAATCGAGATTATGATTTTGCCATAATCAAGCAGCCCTATGACACAGTATATATAAACAGTATAAATATCTGTATTTTCTAGGAAATGGGCAATATGTTAGTAAGTCAAATCTACATGTCACAAGCAAACAAGACTAGTTTAGGCTGGGTCAATGGTTGGGATGTGTTGGGTTTATTAGCCAAGTTGTTTTCATATTGTTAAATAGTTGTTAAATAGTGTTATAATAATAGGATAGTTTTCTACGATAGAGCAAAGATCAATGATGTAGGTTCATCGCTCAGAGACTCAGTGACAGACTTCATGGGGCATGAGTGGGTTCCGTGGAGAATGTGAGGGTGGAGAGATGCAAACGCCGACATGGCTTTACGAGAGGAACATCAAACTATATTGATTTCAGTCATATGTTCTCATCCTATATCCCGTTTGAAAAACTATTGATATATAAAAGAAGTCGGTATATTGTCCAGCCCTAAATATCAGTAACCTAGGCAACAGAACAACATCCACCATCTGCCAGGCCCCGCCAATCACAACAACCCATGTCAGAGTGTCGCTGCATCCTGGCAGGATGCTCCTCTCTCTGTGAAGAACACTCACCCAGATTTTGACGATACTCTGACTTTATGCCAATCTGTAGAAGCTGATTCTCAAACAGAACCCCATTGTTCTTGCACACAAACCTGTTGGATGAAGGCGTTTCAAGGGTTAGTCAACACTAACATTTGCTTTGAAAATTGCACTTCTATCATATCCAAAGCAACCCATTATATCGACCCTAAGAAGGGTTTGTTCTGGTCAGTGTGAGTGGTGTCAGAATGACTTATATAAAGTGGCTTGCTGTATTCAGAAGTGCTTCCAACAGCATTATCATTAAATAAAGCTTACACAGTTAGTAGCTCCAGTCCAACTGCACAATTATTATTTTCCTGAAAAACAGTCGGTCAGCCGAAACAGCTGACCAACTTGCATGGGGAAAAGGAGTGGATTTTGCAGAGACTCCTTAAAACATCAGAATTGGATTATCCCTCAAGTTATAACAGCTCTGTCAAGTGGATGTTATAGGTGTAGTCCTTGTTAAATGTAAGTGCTTATCTCTCTCTTGCTATGGCAAACCCTACAGAAATCCAGTATGGTTTCAGCTAGGCAAACACATGACAAAGTACAGAGAGAGAAAGAGCTTACTTGTTAAGAAGTTCGTCTGCCTCAGGCAGAGGAGGAGCAGGATCCTCAGAGGGAGGAGCAGAGCTGAGAGCACAGGACAGAGGAGGAGGAGGAGGAGGAGGAGGAGGAGGAGGAGGAGGAGGAGGAGGAGGAGGAGGATACAGACAGGACACACAGCCAGGGAGGAGTCAATGGATAGAGTAGAAATGAGGAGTGAAAAAGCATCCATTCACCACAGGGTGCGGCACACAGTGAGATAAAGATTGGTTCAGAGAAACACGAGGAAGAAAAAAAAAAGAATAAAATGCAGCGGTGGTTAGTAAAAGCAGTTTGTATCAAATAATATCATTACACATTGAATGGTATCTACTGTTTTAAAATGTCTGTATGTTGATGCTGTACTCAAGCACCTTGAATCAGAAATGGAACAAATGCCTTTGAGATTGAAGTGCAGACTTTCAGCTGATTTGAGAGTTCATGTATTCAGAACAGAAACACATTTTGCCGACTCCACTGCACACAGATTTGACGACCTACATAATTGGCCACAGTTCAAAGTGTTTACATGTAGCAATGACTAACCACTGAAAGCCAACTCTCTCCTCACACACCAGTTATATGATATGGTCTTTTCTTGAGTACAGAGCCCAACTACATTCATTCTGTCGTTTTTACTGCTCACACAAATGTGTTCACATAACTTACAATGTCAGTTACACTCAGCGGCTCAATTAAAGAAGCATCAGAATAGCTTTTAGAAGATGTTATTGATGCTTTTGTTAATGTTAGTAGTTCTGACTACTTTGCAACATTAGTTTGACAGAAAGCCAGTCTCAGTGGTCTACAGGTGGAACACTATACATCTAATGATGATGTCTAATTGTCAGCTCCCATTGACTGCTTTCATAACATGTACATTAAGTGTATATGGTAAATGTTCTTGCCAGAAACAACAGGGGTCTATTTTCACCTACATTGGGAAAATGTTGGACACTGTTTTCTTCTCCCCGTAGATGAGCTCCTCGTGGCTAACTATGGTATATGATTCCTTTGATAAGGTTTAAAACGTTCAAGCATTATGTACATGTAATCTAGATAAACCTAAACATTCAGGGTAGTGGATCTGATCAAATAATGTTCATTTGAAGATAAAAAGTCTGTCCTAGAAAACAAATGTGTATACTACTATACTTGTATTTCTTTGACACTAGCTAGTTCTGTAGTTTACTACTGGGCCCTTACTCCGAGTCACCAGAACCCTCCACCAATAGGGAGTCACAGGGTCGCGGTGGGCTGTTCCAGATCTCTGTCAAAGGGCCATCACGGTGAGGAGGACACACACACACACACAACACACACACACACACCACACACAACACACACACACACACACACTAACACCACACACAATTACACACACACACACACACACACACACACACACACACACACACACACACACACACACACACACACCACACCCCACAACCACACACACAGCACACACACACACACACACCACAACCACACACCACACACACACAGCACTACACACACAGCACACACACACACACACACACACACACACACACACACACACCACACACACACACACACACACACACAACACACACACACACACACACACACACACACACACACACAGAGAGAGAGAGAGAGAGAGAGGGATAAGGAGAGAGGGGAAGGAGAGAAAAAGACGAAAGACAGTCACATACATAGCAAGATAATAAGAAAAGACAAGTATAGCAGACCTGCCAACCCTGAAAAAAAAGTCTACTTCCTGCTCTCTGTAACCCCTGTAGACTGCTTAGAGACTGACAGCCTCCTGCGTGTTCCCCCCCCCGTGATGATTCAGCACACAGATCTGTTATCTCCTAACTAGGGTTACAACACATTTTTGTCTTTTACACTCTAAGAACGATAAATTGGATTCAAAACTTTTAAGTAAATGTAAATTCAGAGTAGGGGGCGGCTTCTCTTAGTTTTTCGTGGTGAAAATAGAAGAGATATTTGTCTCTAGGCCAAGACACCAGTGACAGTAAATCCTTATTCTTGCTTATATTACATGTGGGCTACTTATTATACAAAACCTGACCACTTTAAAAAAGCAGAGCATTATCAGTATCTGAGTATGAATGTCTATAGGTTGACAGGTCCATATTAGACAAAGATAGAGCAAAGAAAGAAAGAGCCATCAGTGCAGCAATCAGCACAGACACATGTAACATTTTAGCCTTACAGTGCAGACTACACCACAAACATTAACGACTATTTCACTTAACAAAAAAACAACCATTCGGGTCAAAGACCTATTCAGCCTAGTCCAGTATGAGAGACACTTTCTGAACATTCTGTGTGTCAAACATGCATTTAAGTAACAGCTGGTTTATCAAATATGATGTCAACTAGAAAACTGATAAGTAGCTGGCTAGATATTCATCCTGGACTTTGGCTAATTCTCAATGTACATATGAAGAAAAAGAGCTTTCACCTTAGGAAGCCGTCATCGTTCACAGCAGCAGAAGGTGCAGCAGGCCCTGCCTCAGAGAACACATCCACCAATAGACTGCCAGCACTGGCTGGAGCAGCACCAACAGGGGCAGCCGAACGAATCCCAAGGAGGTCTGCTGATGGTGACGGGGTGGACTGTAACACAAAGGAAACTTGCAATGTAGTATTTTTGTTGCAGCTGCTGGTATACATGAAAGGACGCTAAAAGCAACCATGAAATACTGTTTATAGAGGCTCCACAGAGTCTGCTTACAGCATTGGAGGAAGCCATGGCCGCTGTGTCTGGCCCCCGCTCACCCCCTCCATTCAACTCCCCGCCTTCCCTTTTGCTGTCTTCCAGATCTGTCACGGACACAGTACCGGGCCCCTTCTTCTTCTTCAGCTTAGCCAAGATTGATGACTCCCGCTCTGGGAAGGGAGGCATCTCTTCCAGGACTGTAGCCTGTACAACACAGAGGACACTCATGCTGTGGGTCCAGACTCAGAGAGGAGCATACATCAACAAGAACATGACTGCAGGGATTTGGACTGGATCGTCTTAGAAGACAGTGTAACAAACATTTATTAACTATGTCAACCTGTGGTCCTTGAAACGTGAAATCATAATTATTTAACCTGAACTGTGTTGGGTCCTAAGAACTAACCAGGACATCTGTGCTAGCGATGGAGGAAAGCTTCAGATACTCGACAGCACGCTGCTGCAGCTCAACGTCTGAGTTGCGGATCTGGCTGTCGCAGCGCAGCACCTCCTGGATGGTGGCCTTGGTCTCCGGGAACAGGTTGATGAACTTGATGTAAGCTGACAGCAGCAGGGCGCGGGTCGGCACGGAGCACAGGTGGAACTTGGAATGGAGAAGGTTGAACTGGACCAGGGGGCTGCATGACAGGACAGCAATGTTATTACATATTCATTAAACCGTCACTGTCACAGAGCCTTGGCAGCCAAAAACCA
Organism: Gymnodraco acuticeps; assembly: GCF_902827175.1. NCBI lineage: Eukaryota > Metazoa > Chordata > Actinopteri > Perciformes > Bathydraconidae > Gymnodraco > Gymnodraco acuticeps. Next base: position 189,548 of record NW_022992067.1, read on the forward strand.
ACATACCTGGAGCGTGGGTCTCCAGCAATAAGGTTTCCAAACTCTCCCAGAATGTAGCCTCCAACCTTCACCATGTTCTCATGACAGGCAGGGGCCTGCAGGGCCTGAAAGAGACGATAAATCAACTAACTGTCTTCTAACAATAATACAGCAGTGCTAAATGACACATTTCATATATCCTGATGTCTGAGTTTAAAGGTCTCCTATCATGAAAATGCACATTTGGATGTCTTTAGGCGCTTTCACACCGGAGTACTTTTCCCAGGAATAGTTCCGATAGTTCCTGGGATTTTGCGTTCACACCAAAAAGATCTGGAACTAGAACTTTTTTTCGGGAACTTTTCCCCCCTTTTCAGTCCCTGCTAGAGAGGTGGTACTTTCCTGGGGAGGAAAAGGTTCCCATTTCTGATTGGTTGGGTGAATTGCAAACCACGCCCACGTATTAGCATTAGCATTAGCCCAGCGCACCAACGGAGAGAGACTAACTTATGGCAACACAAAAGAAAACATGGGAGCGGTGGAGTGATGAGGAGGTGTTGGAGCTTCTGGCGATTTACTCGGAAGACAATAAGTCTTCAAAGAAAATGAACAAAGAAAATGCTTATTCTTTGTCAACATACTTCACAATTCACACAAAAGAAAACAAATGCAGCGTAACTATTGTGGACATGGACACCTTCTGGAACAACTGCAGGTTAAGGTTAAGAGGTTAAGACCCTCTGATCATAAACATCTATTGTAGAAACACTGAAACACTGGTTGTCTCCCTTAGTTACTGTATCGCTCAGATGTGACGTTGGTGGTTTAAACGTTATGATAAAAAGAAAATAATCCTAACGGCCCGTCCACACTACAGCTTCAAAAAAAGCTTGGAGCTGGGCGTGTCTGAAGCTTGGGGATTTTTTGCGAGCAACGCGACCAACAACCAATCACATGAATCTCCCGCCCCCGACTTACAACGCAAAAAACCCCGGGGATTTTATGCGAGCAATATATATATATATATAAACTCCCCAAACAGGCGAAAACCTACCAGTTTCACCCACTGTCTCTGCCACCTCCCTCCATGACTGGTTCCTCCGGTTTGTATCCCGGTAGGTGAAGAGGGTCTGGTCATACAAAACCGGGTGATTTGCTACGGCGATAATTAGTTTCTCCTCCATCTTTTTTTTTAAATATAGAAATGAACGGCGGGATATCTCTCCCAGCTTAGACGCGGTTTGATTGGCTAGGGCTTGAGCTGTCAGCTTTTCAGAAACGGGATTTGATTAGCTAGCGCTGACTACTCCGGCGTCAGAAGTTGAACATTGTTCAACTTCTGACGCCGGAGACGACGGAGACGGACCGCTATGTTACCCACAATTCAGTTCGACGAAAAGCGAGGCAACGTGACGACACCCCATTCAAAGTGAATGGGCAGACGCGTTGGAAACTGTTTTTGAAGCTGTCGACGCTGTAGTGTGGACGCAGCGTAAACCATTAAAAAAAGGACTCAATGATGTAAAAATGTTTACATAACATAGGTTGATAACAGACTGCAAGTTAGTATTGCTTATTAAAGATAAAAAAAATGTTGAAATATAAAAGATGTTACTCTATTAATTTTTTTCAATTAGCAAAGAAAGAAAAAAACATTTCACTACATTAGATTATGTATCTGAACAGACAATCTATGTCACTTTTCAGTACTTGATAATCGTCAGATATATGCAACACACATTTTAGTCCATCACATTCAATCCGTTTCCCTCTCAGCTAAAGACCTGCATTTCAATCTACTGCTGCGGTCAGAAGTTACATTTTATGATTTTGTGTAGGGTTACCTCAAAGACCGTCTTGGCAGCGTAGCCCTGCACATCGTCTCGATTGATGACGATCTGAATGACGCGATACCACACCTCTTCACTGACGTAGTCTCCGGCTATGCGTATCAGGTTGAGAATGGTGTCCACGTACCAGGAGTAATCCACGGCATATTTCTCTGCAAGTATGGCTACTTTTAGCACCTGAATGAGGAAGGCATAACAAATAACAGCTCAATTACTTTGAAGACTTTAAATATGTTGGGTAAACTGTAAGGCTACTGGAATCGTTTTTTCTATATTGAAGACTGCAATTTTCAACATGCAACTGGTGGAAACAAACCACCTTCTATGTTAAGAGAGGAATTTAGTCTTCACATCTGGGGAAAAAACTGAACATAGCGTGGCATTAAAACCTGGAACAGTCTTTCAAACCCACCATCTCCTCTCTGATTGAGTAGTCTGCTGTCTCGAGGTAGCTGAGCATCTCAGCTACGATCTGCTTGGCATTGCTGCGATCGCACATGGCATACAGCAGATCAGCGGCCCTCTGTCGAACACTCACATCCCTCTCAGTCTGCAGAGTTACAAAGAGACAAACAGTGACAAAACAGAAGGGGAAAAGGTGACAGAAGTATAGATAGACCAAAAGACAACTGTATAACTGTGTGCTACTGGACAGTATAACACACTTAGACTGTAACCTTTGAAAGCTATGCTGATTTGTGAAGGGAAAATGTACATGGGACGACTTGGTGGTTGGTAGAATTATGCTGCTTGAAAAAAGTTGATCACACTGGTAAGAGACTATCTTTAGTTCCGACAGTGAGACAGTACCTTGAGGGCGTTGATGACGGTCTCGATGTGTGTCTTGACAGCTTCATGGGAAAACTCAGAGCTGGCCAAGGTGCACATGCTCTCTAGAGCCAGGTAGCGCAGGTTGGTCTCCCTGTGCTGCAGGAACTGGCCCAGCTGATTACAGGCTCGCACCAGCAGGTTGGGCTCGCTGCAGAACACACAGCCAAACTTACTGCACTGTCAACAGGCTTCAGTTAAGTTCAAATGCGCGTTCCCTCCAGAAGATTCGCATTGCATTACTCGTGCGAGTTTGACCGCGGCATCATTTGTCTTTACTAGCGTCACACAAACTAGACGCGCTGGCGAGGAGGCGGGGCTTATCTTAATGTTGATACCAACAACAACATTTACTTATGTTGACTGATTTAATTATAAAACTAGAGTCAAATTGATGCTGAAATAATGACATACTAATACCAGTTAGTGAAAACAATGAATGAAAGCTTTGGCGAGTGTATCCACAAGCCTCCACACTCACAATAACAACATAAATGAAGCCGCAAATTGCCATGCCTCAGACAGTCTGGAAGGAACTGGAACTGAGAGCTCTGTGTGCCATCGCCCTTCGCCAACGGCTGGGGTTTTGTTTTGTTTTTCTGATGTAACAACGTCAGTGATGACAAACTGAGATCCTCAGACAATCACTTCGCCTCCAATGTGAACACACCAGAAATGAGATTTCACACTAGTTCATCAGAATTAGAAACAGGTTTATTACCAGGTTGACGCGTACGAGGAATTTGACTTGATGTCATTGGTGCATACATAAAACTAAAATTAAAAACACAGATAGAACTATTTTAAGAAAACTATAATAACATAAAATAATAATAAAAAATATAGTAAATGAATCATATTAATACAAAATTATTGTAATACAGTGAAGGGAAGATAGAGTCTTGTTTACATACGTAATACCTCCAGTCATTTCTCACGTTGCAGAGGATACACTAAAGGTGTACACTGCTAAGTTACTGAATTCAATACTATGACTGTTTGTATGTGTCAGCTAATGAGAGTCGGAACACTCACCTGTCATAGTGTATGATCAGTGAGATAGCCTCAAACAGGATTGCATTCTTGGCATTGGAGTGTTGCACCTTCTTGGACTTGGGTGGCTCCTGTGCCTTATTCAGGATGGTCTCCAGACATTCTACCAGACGACCCTTGACAGCACCATCTTCTGGTGGAGGGTAGCACTGCAGCAGACGCAGCAGCTTGCAGGAGAGCCAGGGTGCCGGGACAAAGTAGTAGGTGTAGTCCTGCAGATCAGTGGAGGCCGAAGACACAATCTGCCGAGCCAACAGAACTAGTTGTAGCAATTACAGCTAATTCAAGCTAAATATGTGCCAGAGACTGTCTAACTGTCTTTGCAAAGCACAGCTTACTTTCCCATAACCAAAACATATCTACAGTATCCAGAACCAGAACCGTGGGAGTCCAGTTAGTTGCAAATGGAGACTCTCTGTATTTGCCTTAAAACTAATCATTTCAAAATGTGTGTTTATCATATACTAGCATGCACAGATATCACTCGCTGGGTAATGAGCAACACATCCACCTGGGAAGCCGATCTTTGATAATCGACTGATTAACTTATCATTTTGCTTTTAAACAGTATCAGAAGTTCATAGAAAACAATGCCGTCAATGCTTAGGAAACATTGTAAATGGAGAGGAATGCTTGTTGTTAATGTAGAGCAACACAATCTAAATAAAATGTTTATTTTTACAATTTATTATTCAGGAAGCACACACACCCACCCACCCTGCTAAGTCGGGAAACGGCCAGTGAAACGCAGGTCTTGAACTCATCTGGATTCTTCTGGCTCAGACAGGTGATGAGGGAAATGGCTGCTGTCACCACACCCTGAACACAGAAACATACTCACAATAAGATGATTAATAATCCCATAGATATATCCATTGATATCAGTGGTGAAACTAGTGTCCTCGATTAAAAATATATTTATAACAAAACAAATATGTTGTGATGTTGATCAAGGTCAGTTCATAAGAGAAAACTCATAAAAATGTCATATAGATTCATGATCAAACAGGCACAACAACACTGCATTATGTGACCACATTACTAGTGTACAGGGGTCTGAATTGTGCACTCACCATGTGTTGGTCATTGAGCAGGTGCACCACGCGGGAGGTCCACTCCCCCATCAGAACCAGGTCAGGAGAGGTCTTATAGAGGCGCAGCAGACACAGGGCAGCAGACTGCTTCACACTGTCCATGGTATCACTGTGGTGCAGCACATTAACGTTACCAGCAGCTAAGTGAAGTCAGTGTTGTAAATGATAGAAAACTGCCTTGGCTTCATCACTCAGCAAAAGAGAAGAAAATCAGGATGATGTCATTGATTTTACTTCCTTAACACTCACAAAGCAGAAGTCACTAGTTGGATCTTTTACCTTTTGATACACTACCTTGAAAAATATAAAAATGTAATATTATTTCTCAGGGGGATTGGCTAACCTTGGGCCCAATACAACACAACACAGACAACTGGAACTCACCCAGCCACCAGGATCCGAGGGATCTCACTGGCAAAAGCCTCAGCCATCTCACGGCTTCCCACGTTAGCAATACAGTGAAGTGCCAGGCACATGAAGGTGGGGTTGCGGCTGGAGAGGTCATTCTTGATGGCGTTGTTGATCAGACGAATCAGCTCACTGTTGCTGTTTACCAACACTGAAATGAACAGGTAACCCTGGAGTAACAGAGAACAAGACAGCAATGATACCACTGAGATGAAGTGAAGCCATCTCAACAACATAGAATTAAAAGTGTTAATTGGTGTGAAATCTGGTTAAGGGACCGTACACATAAGCATGTTTTGCCCTGGATATCTACTCTTGTGCCAACTTTTCAAGGGAAGGCAGGACATGCCATACGTTGCTAGGCGACCATCTGAACTTTTTCAGGGTATTGTTTAAAAAAAATAAAATGTATTAAAGCACTGCTCACTCCATATAAATACAAGGGTTAGGGTGTAGGGTGTAGGGTGTAGGGTTAGGCTGCTTTTCATGTGACTGCAGCTTAACGACTCCTATCACTCAAAGTTAAAATTGTCCTTGACCCCATCACACCCAGCCTATACATCAACCATTAACAATTTCAATGTTTCTGTAAGTTATGAACTACTGACTCGGATGCTATTATTTCCCTTTTAAATAGAGTGCCACAGTGACGCATCCTAAAACCCGGAAGTAAGTTAGCATTTTACCACTTCCTTCGACAAAAAAGCAATGCAATTTCTCCATAGAATTTAGGAAAATAGCTGGAACTAAGGTCTGTGGTTGAGACACATTTAAGAGACGGATCACGTTTTGTTCTACGACATTAAATCCATCAGCAGTGACCCCACTGGTGATTTTTGAAGAGTTAACGTGTCTGGAAAACGATGGTTGTTAACAAGTGGCTGAATAGGACTACAGAAGTTGTCAAGGCCGTTTTACGTCATTACACCGAACACGTAAAACACTCCCGCTAAGTCTGTTTTTCCCTGTGTTCTGCTTGAAAGCAAGTACCTGCCTCCTGCAAACTGTTAAAACAAAAGCTTCAACTTGTACAATTTTGAATCTGTACTTTTGAATATGGATCTTAAGTCGGCATGACGTTGAAGCAGCGACCCTGCTGTAGTTTGTTTATAGCATAACGTTAGCATTTTGCTTCTGGCGACTAGATTTATGATTATAAAATTATAAAAGTAGGATAGACATGTGGATATTATCCGGCTGAACAAATGTGATCCGTCTCTTAAATGCGTGTCAACCACAGATCTTATTACGAGCTATTTTCCAAAATCCTATGGAGAAATTGCATTGCGTTTTTGTCGAAGGAACCGGAAGGAGTTTACTTCCGGGTTTTAGGATGTGTCACTGTGGCACTCTATAGAGTGGCGAAGTCACGCCCATCTACTTCCGGTCCATGGGACCTTATTTCGGAAAAATTATGTATTGAAGTCAATGGAGAGAGAAAACGTATCTTTCGATCCCGTTTGAATTGTGCCATGAATTACACATGTTTGTCAATCTTAACAAATAATTTCCATGTCAAAAAAGTCACGGTTTGATGTAAAACTGTTGAAATATAAGACTATGAAAAATCCGCAACTATCATACAAGCAATGGGTCTTGCTCGTTCTTTCGCTTCCCGTCTGATGAAAGGACCAGGAGTGGCTGGATCAAGTTAGCTACCTAGCTAGTAGCAAGCACGTTAGTTATACAGCCGGCTTAGCCTTGTCATTTGTATTAGTCTTAACATGAAGTAACATTAAGTAACCCAAAATGTTTAACAGTAAGAGTAGTAGTCATATTTCGTGAACCCTTTGAAGAGTACTGGCACACCGGTGTGATCATTCACCATTTAAGCCCGGGGGAGAAATGCTAACGCTACCGCTACCGCTACATTAGCATCGGCGATCTGTTCTACTTGATGCTATCTGCACAAATGGTTGACATGAAACATTAAAAAGATCAGGCCGTTCAGAGAGATTCAAAGGAAGGCAGGCAGGCAGCTTTGCATGACATTCTTCTGGACGTGTTTCATTGTGGTGATAGTGAGGGTAGTCAATCCCTTTTTTGACGGCCATCTTGGTGACGTGTGTTGTTCTGCGAGACCAGAGATGTAGTTCATTGTGCCTGTCACACAAAAAATGTGCTACTTCACAGTTTTACGACACATTTGTATTTTTTTGACTTGCAAAATTATCTTTTAAATTGACAAACATGTGTAATTTGTGGCACAATTCAAACGGGATCGAAAGATAATCTTTCTCTCTCCATTGACTTCAATGCATAATTTTTCCGAAATAAGGTCCCATGGGGCGGAAGTAGAAGGGCGGGACTTCGCCTCTCTATAGAGTGGCGAAGTCCCTCCCCTTCCGGGGGAGCTCCATGGGACCTTATTTCGGAAAAATTATGCATTGAAGTCAATGGAGAGAGAAAGATTATTTTTCGATCCCGTTTGAATTGTGCCACCAATTACACATATGATTTTTGTGAATCTTAAAAAATAATTTCCTCTCTCCATTGACTTCAATACATAATTTTATGAAGAGTACTGTCACATCGGTGTGATCATTCTATAATACACCTTTAAGCCCGGACGCCCCCGAGGGAGACATGCCAACGCTACATTAGCATCGGTGATCTTTTATTACTTCATGCTATCTGCACAAATGGTTAACATTGAACATTAAAAAGATCAGGCAGTTCAGAGAAAATCAAAGGAAGGCAGGCAGGCAGCTTTGCATGACATTCTTCTGGACGTGTTTCATTGTGGTGATAGTGAGGGTAGTCAATCCCTTGTTTGGCAAGACAGTAGTGACGGCCATCTTGGTGACGTGTGTTGTTGTGCGGGACCAGAGATGTAGTTCATTGAGCGGCAAAATAAATTTTTTTTTTACTTGCAAAATTATCTTTTAAATTGACAAACATCATATGTGTAATTCGTGGCACAATTCAAACGGGATCAAAAGATACGTTTTCTCTCCCCATTGACTTCAATAAATAATTGTTCTGAAATAAGGTCCCATGGAGGTCCACCGGAAAGGGAGGAACTTCGCCTCTATTGCTCACCTGCAAGAACCACAAACCAATGCACATCACTAGTGTGAATTAACCACTAGGTGGGGCTAAAACATTACACATCTTTGAATAGCAGTCATGAAGAACAAGAATCTGTTTCAGAGATTAAATTAGAGCAGTTCATATGACAGTTGCACTTTTCCTACTTTTTTTTGTATTACCTTAACAAATTAAGCAACCACAGGGTGAATCATGAAAAAGCTCTCACCGTAATAAATGTTCTTGGTTTATAGTAGTTATTAATGCCTTCGACTCTGTCCAAACTCTGTCTGAGCAGTAGTTTAGATGTTTTTGAGGGCACACTAATGGAGACCCTGACTCAACATTATTCTGCCTAGTCAACATTTCCTGTTCCTGTGAAAATTGGTCCACTACACTGAATCAGGAAATACGCAGTGGCTTAGGTTTTTCTTCTGCTTTAACATTTAGAGCATTTAAATATGTATTACTCATTTAAATGCCTTTGAAAAAAAAGGGACACACTCACTTCGTAATCATACTCAAACTGCAAAATTATCAATTTAATGCATTGTTAAGTCAAACTAGTTTTTCACCTGTGGAGCTGGTATCCCGTCAGATTTTGACAGATTAGAATTCAGAGGGCAATGTGCTGTGAAAAAGTCATTGACAGTGGGTTGAAGAGCTCCTGACTTGAGGCCTTGGAGTGTCTCCTCCTTTCTCCTCTCATCTAACAGCTGTGCCACAGGCTCACAAGCAGAGTCTTGTCAAGTTCTTCACTTTCTTAGGAGAAAGGTTCCCCCTGTATTCTAAACTGTGGTTCTAGTGGTGCTTGTAAATAAACCAAAATAGCTAATTTTATCAGAGGTCATCTGTCCAGATTTTTCTGGATACAGAAACTAATTCTATAAAATGTCATTGTTGTATCTGTCTGTTCAGAAACAAAGACGCGTTTTCAGTGGACTCATTGTCAACATCTGTTCTTTTTTTTCTCCATTCGTATGTATGAAAAATCTATAAACGTGTTCTGTGTGTTATTATTACAAAAATAATTAATATTAAAGGCTAACAAATATGTCTTCTAATCACTGAAAATGATAAACAAAATGCTGGGGAAAAATAGATTATAGCTGAATTTCACAACTGTGTCTGAGAAAGACAGACTATCTGTTAATCAGTTGTGTCCAAGGTCAATACAACAACAACATTATATTTATTCTTAAGAGAAAATCTTTAGTATGAGTTCTTGGGTATGTTAGGAGGTGTACATTCTTAATTCAATTGTCTGTGCCACTTAAGAGCTGTGGTCATCAATACATAAAATTGTCTGAGTTAAACTTTCTTGTTATCCATCATTTTGGCGGACAGGGGAGTTACATTTCTGTCATTAATCTAATACTACCCACCATTGTAAGTTAAACATGTTTGATTATACCAACAAGTCTTAAATAGCATTAACGATTTATTTATTTAATAAGCTAAAAAAGTATGCACTTCAAAGTATATTATTTATTATATATTATTATCCAACGGCTTCTGCGTCAAAAGCCAATAATGTTATATTGTATTGGGTGCCCCAGCTGGTCTGTGTGGGAACCAGAGAATGTTAATAGTGAATAGGCTATAGCAGTAATTGACTTTTTTTCTGGTTTGCTTATGATTATTGCTATAAATGTTGTGCTTGCATTTCCATAGAACCGATAAGTTGGACCTGACCAAGAACCAATGTTTCAAGCTGAAACTAGTTGGGGTTCGGTAGGGCAACAAATGATTAACAACAGAGTCTGATACCTGGCATAATACTTTGAAAGTTTGTGAATCTGACAGTATATGGATGATGACACACAGGTCATTTACCTCTACTTCTGTCAACACTGACAGTCAGTACACTCAGATCAGGTGCAGTGTTTCACATGTTGTTCTGAGACAGATTTCATAGTGATCACATAGTTTAGCTCTCAGTGAGCTAAACTATGATGAGCTCAAAAGCTTTATTTTGAGGATCTAAAAAACCAGATAATAACACTTTGTTTTAACATGCAGGTTTTGATGCAGGAATGATAGAACCCATATAAACAGGAACTGATTAGACATCCCCATGAGAGAAAGATGGCTTGTTTGGTTTTATTAAGTTGATTAAAGAAATAGGAAAAGGAGAATATATAAAATAAGACCATTGCAAATGTAGTACATTTATCTGGTTTAAACATGTATAGGTATGCGTTTGAGTAAAATAAACATTTTAGTTTTATTCAGTAAATTCATGACAGCTATATTGAAATAAAAAATATTGTCATTGAGAGTCAACTAAAATAACTGGTGAAAATAACAAAAGATGTGCAGTGTTTTTTAACTTAAACAAATGCAAAGATAACCCGTACATATTTATCTTTAAACAACACAATACCAATTGTGTAACTAGGAAAGAGTTTCAAATCAATATTAAGTGGAATAACACTGATTTACATTTACAGCTTTCCTGTGTGTTGGCATCCTCTTCCTGTGTGTCACATTGCTGTTGGCAGACTGTTACCTCTTTTCCACGAGGCCTTTCCACATACTTTGAATGGCAACCCCTTTGCTATCATTCTGATACCAACAAGTACGTACTTATTCAATATTCCATTGTTTTGCACTTTGAGGGATGTTCACTCTGACGGTGCAGCGACTTAAAGGCTCCTACATGGCGCTGGTCAGTGGAAAAGCAAACTGGTTTTCAAAGGTGCACACGTTTAACCAACTGCAAACCAAGTAGCCCTCAGGAATCATCAAGATTAAGACGAGTCAAAGCCCAACTACTTGAATTTGTGTGGCAGGAGTGGTAGAGTCAGCCAACAGGTACCAAAACAGGTCGTGCTGTGATGGTAAATCCGGGTTATTTCACAAAACATTGATTTCTTAACTCTTCCCAAGTTAAAACATTTGTATTGTAGTGTTGAAAATGAATATGAACTTGTTTTCCTGTGCATGACTGAGTTCTGAAAAAAAGCATCTTTATTGTTACTTGACCAGTTTTATTTACTGGAAATAAATTCTTAATTAACAACATTTATATTACAGATTTGGGAGAAATGTTATCAGTAGTTTAGGGAAGTGGTTCCCAACCGGTGTGCCGCAGCACACAAGTCCAGGTGTGCCATAGAATCTTTTTTTTTTATGTTCCACATTTATTTCTCAATTAATAAACTTCACTTCATATACACTTTATTTTATTACATGTACAATGGAGTTGATAAGCTAATAAAACATATATATATTGCTCAGATTTAGACATATTCAATTGAATATAGCCTCATACTGACTGCTTAAATTCTTATGACTTACGCCAGCCGTCATTGTTTACGGCGTGCAGAGCAGCTTTTTATCCTCGCGCCAAAATATTAAAAGAGTAATGAGGGTGAGAGTGCTGGAGGAGAGGTTTGAGTCATATTTCCCTCCTATGAATGAAGACTTCGATTGCCTGCAGGATCCGTTTAATCCTCTCATTAATATCAGCCACTAGTTTAAACAGCAGAGCTCAGGATGAACTCGCAGAGCTATAGGACCGCTCCCTGAAACTGAAGCACGGGGAACTACGTCTGGATATCTTTTGACTGCTTGTGGGACACGAGTATAACATCCCTCTCAGAGAGTGCCATCAATGTGCTTTTACAGTTTCTAACCTCCTACTTGTGCGAGCTGGCGTTTTCCTCACTCGCGTATGTCCAAAACAAGCCCCGCCCTCGGCTGTCAGTAGAATAGGATCTCCGCGTTGCCCTGTCCACTATCCCCCCCCCCCGCGCATAAAGAGACTCTGCTCCCAAAAGCAGGCACAAGTGTCGCACGAATGTGCCTAACATAGTTTTATTTAGTTTTGCCGTTTAAACTGATTATTCTGTTATAATTATTATTAAGTTATTATAGGCCTACCTTTTTTGAAACTCAGAAGGAGAGTTGGAATGAAAATTACATGTATTCTTGTTTTTACACAGGTAGGCCTACTATTTTCAGCCAAAAGAAAAGAGCCAGTACGCCTGTTTATAATATTTCATTCATCATACTAAGAAATGGTGTTGACGTTTTTAGTCTGGTTCTTGTTATTATATGATGGATTATATGTTTTTTAGGATGACTTAGATTTGATTATTTGTTCTATAAAATGTTCTATTCAAATAAATACACATTTGAAAACCAATGTATGTGTATTTATTGTTTGTAGTGTAAGCTGCAGGTCACCCTTGAAAAAGAGATCAATGATCTCAATGGGATACACCTGGATAAATAAAGGTTTGAAATGAAAGCTCTGAAGTGGTTTTTAAATCTACCAAAAGTTGGTGTGCCTTGGGGTCGAGAAATATATTCAGATGTGCCTTGGTAAAAGAAAAAAAGGTTGGGAACAACTGGTTTAGGGTAACCTATAAATATGGGAAAGTGGAATATTTGCGGTGATCTATTTTTTCCAGGACTGTATACTATATGTATACTTTATTTTACCCTTTTCTCCTATTTTTTCTCATGGCATTATATTACATGCACCAGGAGTTTATCCATATACTGTAGGTGCACCGAACTGTGTGGATGAGAGAATTACAGTTTTGTTTTGATGAAAAAATATTTCAAACCTTTATTTATCCAGGTGTATCCCATTGAGATCATTGATCTCTTTTTCAAGGGAGACCTGCTCAAGTAGGTTCCACATAATGAATATTTATAGAAACTAGAAAATGCATTTCCTGCTGAAAATGCGTGTGAATGCTGTAATCCAGGGGTCGGCAACTTTTTTGATATGAAGTGCCATTAAAAAGCGTGCCGACAATAGTGAGTTATCAACGGGGGGGGGGGGGGTTCGACGCTCGTGAACTGTCAACAGGAGGGCGGGGGGAGCCTCGCTGCGGGGAAGCAGTGTGTGGACCTGTCAGCGCAACTTACATGAGGCAGAATTTAACAAACACATTTAAATAATTGGTTTAAACGGCATAATAATAAGGACGATCGTCCGTTCTGTGATTCTCCAGAACACACATGGCCAGTCCGACCCTGTGTAGCATGTTATTTCAATGAGAGATGAGCAGATCGCCACTGGGCTTTCAACTAAAGACACAGCCACACAAAAACAGCGGCATTTGTACAGCTCCTTATGGGTACTGCAATTTGTGAAGTGTTTTCCTCTGTGGTGAAACGATCTGCACTGCACCACGGGGGAAAGCGGCAGAAAGTCGGAGTTAAAGAGAGTGGGGCTGCGTTGCGTGCATGGCTTCCTTCTGCAGGTAACGGGGAGACGCGCTCTGGCGGCGGTCTCGTTCAGGATCCGAAAATAAAATTTTAATATTTTGCCCACTTATTCCTAGTGTGCCACTGGTTACAGTGCCGCGTGCCAATGGTGGCACGCATGCCAGGGGTTGCCGACCCCTGCTGTAAACTGTGTACATTTGTTGCTGAATTTAGCTGAAAATGTAGAACAAGCTGAATATGTTATTAGTTGAATGGTCTCTGTAGCTGCTTTTAGCTACAAAAACCAAGTATGCATGTTGCTGAACTTAGCGGAGAAATGCAGAAAAATGAAATTATTTGAATCAAAATTGTTACAGCTCAAATGCAATGACTTTGTTGAAAACTTGAAAGTGAAATGTTAAACTGGAAAAGTAGGAAAAATAGTGAAGAAGCTTAATATTTAAAAGAAAATGTTTTAAAAGATATAAACAACAAAAATGTATAGCCTCAATGTCCTGTAATAGTTGAATAATGTAATAGTTGAATTGTTTCTGTAGCTGAAAGTAGGCTGAAGGAGTTAGATATTAAATGTAAGTAGTAGTGAATGAATGTGTATTAAGAAGAGAAAAGAAAGTAAAAAGGCTTTGGAAAGCAGCAGAATATTTTAACTGCAAACTTTTGAACTAACTTGATCTGTCGCCATGGCAACGACATTTGATGAAACCCCATAATACGCTTAGATGTGTTGATCGTTACCAAACCTGTGAAGTTCTGGGCCGTTTGGAGCATTTTCACTGAAGTTATGAGAAAACCGTGTTTCATGGTGAGCATTGTGTTGCCATGGCAACGGCATTTGAAGAAATCTCAAAACTGTCACGTAGATGTCTTCACGGCTGGACTGTTAGCACACATGTGAAGTTTGAGCACTTTGACCATTTTCATAGGAGTTATAGCAATATCGTGTTTTATGGCGAGGGATTCGTTGCCATGGCAACAGCTTTTGAGGAAAACTGACTATTGGCACATAGACATGTTGAGGGCTGGACCATTAACCATTATCTGAAGTCTGGTGCGGTTTTGACCCTTTTCATAGACGACATCGTGTTTTTTGGCGAGGGATGCGTTTCCATGGAAACGGCATATGGTGAGATATCAGATTGAACTTAGAGCTGTTGAGGCATGGACCGATGATATACAAGTGAAAATTGGGGGACGATCGGACCGTGTCAATTGGAGTTACAGCGACATCGTGTTTTATGGCGAGGGATGCGCTTTTCCATGGTAACACCACATTATGTAACATCAGATTTGACGTAGAGCTGTTCAGGGCCACAGTGTTAACCATCATGTGATGTTTGGTGGCATTCTGAGCAGACGTTATGAAACACCTGTGCTTGAGCCCAGAGATCAAAGGTTTCCATGGTGATCAGTGAGAGGAGAGCCTTTCCATTGATCTGAATGAGAGATAAACCTCTTACATGTGAACGTTTTGTTGAAGAACCGTAGCAGATATCGGTGAAATGTCAACACGTCTCAGGACCCTTACGAGCATCTGCGTCTGTTTTTTATGTACTTTCAATTGTTTGCTTAATTTTTTATTTATTTTTCAAGCTAAGAGATGTCTCCCTACAATTCAAGCATTGTCCCAGGAGTGTAGGGTTTGGGAATTATGGCAGTTAAAAAAAAAATGTAAGGCGAATTTCAAGCTGACTTTAGCTGTGACATCACGCACTCTAAAGGCCCTGACACACCAGGCCGAAATCTGCCGTTTTAGTTAGTCGGACGACGAAGCGTGCCCTATCGGCCAAACTCAATTTGGTGTGTCCCGCACCGTCGGCAGTGACACGCCTTATTTGGGCCGACGCACGGCCGATTCACAGGCAGTCGGACAAAGAAATCACTCTGATTGGCTGTGCAGCTAGCGAATCAGTGCGTGAGAAGCGAAACGGTTGCTTGAGAATGTCTTCCACAAGCAACACTCCAATGGCTGATAGCTCCAGTACTGCACGAAACATGTTTTCGATGGACGAGAGTGAAAATGGAACGAACACGCTATTTGTTGTTTGTTTATATCACGTAGTCTGTTCTTCTTCTCTGTCTTCCGGTTGTTGCCTCTTTTGAATGACTAATACACACTACCGCCGCCTGCTGGTATGGAGAGTTATTGCCACTCACGCATGTGCAGTTCCTACGTGCTCGGCTGAAGTCTTTGCGGTGTGTTCCAGTGCGACACATGGCCAAGATGCAGGAGAACACGGCAACGAAACAGTCGGCTTTGGCGAGTTCTCTGGTGACTGCTTGGTGTGTCAGGGCCTTAAGCCTTAACGAGCTGCACAATACACACTAATGTTAACATCTGAAGAAAGCCTCTTTACCAAGCTCCAAACTAAGTTAAATATCTCAAAAAGTGTAAAAGATATAACAAATCTGAATAACAAGTTTTACAGCTGAAGGTCTTGTGATCATTCAGGGCTCAACGCTAACTTTTAAAAGTGGTTGCCAGGCTGGCAACCAGGCATCAGCTTTTGGTTGCCAAAACTGAAAAAACGGTTGCCATTTTTAGTCACCTTATATTTTAAATAATTAAGATACTATACAGTTATACATCAACTTAATAATGAACATGTGACACAAAAGAATGTTCAAATCCTTTACAATAAGTAATTAACACAATTATTTGAAACTTAAGTGCATGGTAGTAAACTTGTCCACCCTCAATTGCTGATATACAAAATACCAGTAGTGCAGCTGTTGTCATGTTCTTCACAGATCCCTCACCAAATGAATTGAGCAAGTCACTAGTTTCTTGGTCATCCGCTGTCTCCCTTTCAAATGTGGGTTTTCTTGACCTTTGTGCTGACCCCCACCATAGATCCATTGGCCCTTCAGCATTGAAGTCTTGACCTTTGTGCTGATCCCCACCATAGATCCACTGGCCCTTCAGCATTGAAGTCTTGGATTGGCCAGACTAATACATTTCTAATGTTAAATAAATGAAAACCATTCACAGTTAAGAATTAGATATTAATTACTGATGCTGTAAATTACCTTTAAAGGTGGCGTAGGTAAGTTTGAGAAACCGGCTCGAGATACACTTTTTGTTATATTCCATGGAATGCTCTTAACATCCCGATAGCAATGAATATCTGAAGTGCTTTGACAACAAATCCATAAAAAAACGTCATCTGTGGAAGCCGTAGTACTGTAAAAAGCACGACCAATCATTTGAGCCGGCACGGCTAAAGTCACTGGATGGCCTACCTGCCTGTCAGCCTTCCATCTGTGCACAAACTTATCTCGTGCCCTCATTGGTCATGGGCGTGTTCGTGTGTGTTGGAGGAGGGGCTCTGTGAGGAAGTGGCAGATTTTCAAGTTCTAGCGCACTCGAGCTGGTTTCTCCAAAATTACCTACCCCACCTTTAATATGTCTAACTATATTTAAAATGTGTTACCTTTTTATAGAATATTTTCCTATGGTAAAGTTTCGCACTTTTATTTTGGTAGTAATAAGATCTGGACTCTTATTTTGAAGGAACTTTACCCATTTCCTCTTTGCTTTTCGTTCGGGTTCATCTTGCGCTTTTTCAGTTGACTCACTTTGAACATTTGTTTGAGATGTTGACGGGTTGGCAGAACTTTTTACCCCACAGTCAAACAACTTAATTTGCTTCGCCATTTTTTGTAAAACGAACACAAGGCGCACGCGAGTAAACGTGCATCGCTTTCTGGCTCCGTAATTACACCAATGCACGTGGAACTTAAGTATCAGGTTCCGACTGGTCACAACAATAATTAAATATCACTCTTAGTGCAACAAATAATTAACATTTACCTATTTTGGGGTGCACATTTTGCTGTTTGCTGTCCTTATTTCTTTAATTAAAAACTGGTTGCCACTGATGGCAACCAAAGGCCAAAAAGTGGTTGACATTTTTTCTGAAAGGTTGCCAATGGCAACCTGGCTACTGTCGAGCCCTGTCATTTTAAAGTTGGAATGATGTCTCTAGCTGAAAGTATGTGGAAGGAGTAGCATTTGGCGCACGGTGTAGTTAAAAGAGGATTTAAAAGGTTCCACCCATTGAGTTGCATGTTAAAACTAGAAAATGCATTTCCTGCTGAAAATGCGTGTGAATGATGTAAACTGTGTACATTTGTTGCTGAACTTGGCGGAGAAATGCAGAAAAGTGAAATGATTTGAATCAAAATGGTTGAAGCTCAAATGCATTGCATTGACTTTGTTGGAAAATTGGAAGTGAAATGTTAAAATGGAAGAGTATGAAAAATAGTGAAGAAGCTTAATATTTAAAAGAAAAGGTTTAAAAAAGGTATAAACAACCAAATGTAAACAGCATTCGCACTAATGAAAATACAAATCTGACGCTGACGTACTTGGCTAGGGGCAACGGCACACAGAGCTAACAGTTACTCATATTGAAGAAAATAGAAATTGGAGAAAATGTGTATGTTGAATGTATGATAACTGTGTGTACAAATCACAGAATGTCTATGGCATGGCAAATAATTATGTTGTTGTGAGTGTGGACATAGCAGCTACATATTAGCTTAGCCTGATGGATGTGATCTCCATTCAGAAAGCAGGCATTTTAAACGTTTTTTGCCGCCGTCTTGCGGACACACTCGCCCAATTATTAATTCATGGTTCTTACTAATCAGGATGTAGTGACGCCATCATTTTGATATGTGTATTGCAATTAAATTACTGTAAAATATGTTCATTTTGTTGTTGGTATTTACAACCGTATCTACATAGACATGAGCCCTGCCTCCTCGTTGGTGCTTTTAGTTTGAGCCACCCGAGTAAACACCGCGGTCAGACTCACGTGAGTAATGCAATGTGAACATTTGCTTCGTGTCCGGTGTGAATGCACCTCTAGAGCTGTTCACTTGTTCAGGTGTAAAGAGGGTCTTAGAGTGAACTTGGATAATCGTGTACAAAACTATCAATCAATGCTGTAAACACATAACACAAGCAGCAGCAGACTTACAATCTGTTTCTCTGTGTACTTATTGGAGCTCAGTAGGTTGACCGCCTCCATGTGTCCAAAGTCAATGTCATGGCCGAGCAGGAAGATGAAGAGCAGCTTGCAGACATATTTCTTCTTGCTGTAGCCATCAAGAGCCTTGTCCCCTTTAAACTTGGAGCGAATGTTGGCCAGCTCTTTATTGATCCGTTTGATCTCAGCTTCCTTGCTCTTACCTGACAGGGGAAAGAAAGTTGTGCAAAATCAGCATTCAAAAGTGGACAAGAAGGACGTTCTCATCCCTTCTTCACTAATACAGTATGGATGATGGAGCACCTCAGCTGTATCAACTGCATTAAGTCACCTGTGTTTCTAGTAGGGATGCTCCGATCGATCGGTCGCTCTCTAAATATGCCGATCGCGAGAGCCGACCGCGAGAGCCGATCGCATGACGTAAAATACATGACACTTTTCTCTGGGTGCGGCAAAACAAGCTCGCCAAAATAGCTTCACCGGTCTGGCAGTATTTTAAGGTGTCCGAAAAAGATAGTAAAATAGCGGTATGCAACGTGTGTGAAGCAGAAATCTTGCAGCTCCGCCCACTGAGACGGACCGGTGAGCGGAGCAACACACAAGAGTTAGACCTAACACACTTAGCTATTTTATCTACCTCTGGAACAAGCTAAACTAGTTATACATATATTTATTCTTCACTGTCGGGTCACTCATTACTGGATCAGTGAGCTGCATGAGATACTGACAGACTGTCAGGAGAGGGAGAGAGGGGGAGAGAGGGGGGGGAGAGAGAGAGAGAGGAAAAGAGAGCGCTTCCGCTCATTTCTCCCGTGTTATTATCCAAAGTGAATGTAAACTTGAATAATGTACATAATTTGAATGTAATAATTAAGTTGATTGTTGTTTGTGGAAGCTCCAGTGAATGAGCCCCATTAACTGAGTTTTAAACATCACTTTAAATGGACGATTTAAAGTGATGTTTAAATCTTCCATTTAGGCCCCGCCCACTCGATCGGATCGGCATCGGCCGATACTGATTCCGGCGATCGGAGCATCCCTAGTTTCTATACCAAGCAACATGCACGTACTAATTGCTCATAGCAACGAGCAGGCATATTCCTACAGAGCCAATATCATGCTCAACACACCTGTAATTTATATTTTCAATTACAATTAAATAAATAATATGAAAAAACACCATACAGTCTGCATTAGAGTTACGAGTTAGCTTAAATCAGTGCACATGAACAGAACAGATATGGGGAAACGTTGAAATTACTAAAGTCAATAAAGTACGAGATACAAATATTTAACAACAACATGGCTATCTGATATAAAGCTATAAGTAGTGAGCAGACTCCACTTCGTTATAATAAATGTATCGTAAAAAAAACACGTGTTGAAGTCCTATGTTTTCTAGTTTCCCTTTTTATAACAAGCACAGACTACCGCCGACAGCTGGTATGGAGAGGTATTTCCTCCCACACTGGATCAGAATGTACGTGCTGATTAGCTATTAGCTTTGGTCTTGGTGGTGCGTTCAAATCTGACTTTAACGTAGGCAACATGTTGATCTAGCCTTACTGAACTCTTCTTCACTTCCCTGGTGCATTACTCTGCTGTTGCAACTCAAGTTGTATACGTACGCCATACTCACTTAAAACACTTGCTGCAGGCATTCGCCTGCAGCAAGTGAAAGCAAATCACCTGCTTGACAAACACTATATAATGTGCAACATTATTGGACCTTGTATCACTTTTGCAAGTTTTAGTGGTACAGATACATTTGGGAAAATGGGGGGCAATAGTAACTAGTGGTGCACGATAATTATCGGCCCGATAATTATCGGTTCGATATTAGGAATTATGACGTCATCCCGATAAAAGTATTAATAGCCCCGATAATATAAAATATATTTTTTGGGTAAAAAAAAAGAAAAAAATACTGCGGTGTGGGTGGATTGGGATGAGGGGCGCTTGTTTTTCACTCGGCTCCTCCCGTTTTGCCAGTACTGTGGTATAAGTGGTTTAGGAAGAGAGGAGTTTTTCACACCTAACTCATGCCTGGCTGTGACGTAAATGGTGTGCGGCCGTGAAGCCAGGACAGTAAACAAACATGTCGCCGGTAGTATGGGACTATTTCAAAGTTTCAGAGTTAGATAGTTCGCTTGCTATTTGTATTAACAAATGCAATGCAGAAGTTCCACGAGGAGGGAAAAAGGCAACGAGCTATAATACTTCCAACCTGATTAGTCACCTGAAACATCGCCATCGCTACGATGGTGTGTTAAAAGCGTACGAAGACGCCTGCGCTGCTAAACTAGCGGCGAATCCAAAGCCAGCTGCAAAGGCACCGGGGCTTTTACCTATCGACGAGGCTTTTGAAAAAGGCAATACTCAAAAAAAAATAATAAATATGGTCACTTTGAAGAGTCAAAACTGTTCTTGGCTTTGTTTTGTTCATAGTAGTAATGCTCATGTCATTTGCTCACTACTAGTCTTTTTTTTACCACCAGGTGTGCAAAAACTACAGGTACATTTAATATATATATATATATTATATTATTATCGGTTATCGGTATCAGTCTTGAGAAGCAGGAAGTTATCGGTATCGGTTTCAAAAAACCAATATCGTGCATCCCTAATAGTAACACCTCAATTTGCACCAATCAGAAATACATTTTGGGAAATAAGAAGCATGCTTACTGTGTTAAACCTCTGAAAAAAGCAAAATTCAATATTTCGAAGCATAAGCAGATAATACAAATGAAAACGGTATGTCTAATGACCTCTGGAGTGAGAAGCCAGCTTCCATGTAGATAAAGTTAAAAAGCAGGATTTTCAGGGCAATTCATTATTTGGGGATATACAAGTCAAAATGATTTTGTATTAATGTTGTAACAAAACAGATAATATCAACTTCAATACAATTCTTTCAAACTAGTGAAACTCAATACCATTGAATGAGAAATAAATAACTAATTGCTTAGCAATTGAAAATTGTCATGGACATTTCTCAGGCCTGAGGGATCACTTTAAAGGTCCCATGTCATGCTTTTCCGGTTATTACCCGTCCCCTTGTGTGTTATGAAGGTTTTTCTGCATGTAAACGGTCTGCAGAGTCACAAACCCTCAAAGTACACCCTGTAGCGAGTAAAACTCTAACACAGAAAAGACCCGTCTATGCTGCCCCAGAACGCCTCGTTGGACATTTATCTTTTTCCATTGTTTTCTTCTTGGGTATAGTGACGTATTTGGGTATAGTGACGTAGGGCTGTACGATATATCGTGTCGTGACGATAATCGCGATATGCGCATGCGCGATATTCAAATCGCGTGGACGTGCGATTTTTATTTAATTTTTTAGGACTTGCGATATTAAGTAGGCAAATTAACTCAAACACGTCATGTTACAATCATTTTGCTGCTTGCTACAAAAGTAAAACATGCGCGGCTCTCATGTGCATGCACAGCAAACCACCAATCACAATCAAATCTCCAAAGCAAACGGACCCGGTGATTAAAGGTAAAAACACTAAATAAAGTAGTTTCATGTGTTTCTCCAGGCAGGCAGTTCGGCGCTGCTAACCGAGCTAGCTCAGCTTGTTGCTCTGATAACTTAAAGGTGACCTATCATGCTATATTTGAACAATATATTGTTGGGCCATACCTATATAAAGTATATAAATATAGTTGTTTTTTTCAAAATACCAAACAGATCCTGCATTTTAGCCATTCCTCATTTCGCTCTATATGCTCTTTCCAGCTCTGTTTTTGCAGGGGGCTGATTCTGTGAGCTGCAGCTGACCACGCTCCCCTGCAGGAGAGGGGAGCGTGCTCTGAGATCAGCTGCTAGGCTGCAACGGGGAGAAGAGGGGGAGGAAAAGAGAGGCGCCGTCCTCCGTGTTTTATTCTTATATGATTATATAGAGTCGTTATTCATTTGTTTTAAAGCTCAATAAATAACAAAGAAAACCTTTGACCGGCACTTTTCTAATTTTGTCCGGAAGATTTAAACTTTAACGGACATGTTGACCGGCGAAAAAACATCGAACTGAAACTCTGCCGAACAGTCCTTGGAAGAGGCGGAGAGGTGGGTGTTTGTCATCTGCTGGTGGACTAACCGGAGAGAATTACAGCGCTTGCCTCGACGGGGAGGGATTGCATTGAATTACAGCAGCAGGAGCAAACGCTTGCCTCAGGGAGGGAGAAAAAGAGCCACAGCGGAGAATAAACAGAAGGGCAACCATGGCAACCATGCGCGGGAAGTCTTCTTCGCTGCTTTTTTGGCAGACTACAGCGCCACTTACAGGCCTGGCATATGTACTACAGCGTCTCCAGCGCTTTCAAGCAGCAATGGCCGGCGGTGGCCCAACCTCTCATTCCCCTGATAGGTGGAGAGTTGGCCATATAGGCAGAGCACCACTTCTGTGACGTAGAAAATAATTCAAATCTGGATCAGTCTGTATCAGATCCGTTGCAGCCCTGTTTTTAGAGATTTGGGTATGGAGGAAAATAGAGGGTTGTGTTTTCTGACACTTGGTGAGTTCCCTGACACACCGGGGACACATATTCATGTATAAAAGACGTACAAAAGTGCATTTTACATGATAGGTCCCCTTTAAGATCCAGACGTCCGTGACTAAAATCCTTCATCCGGTTATGTATAGTTAAAAAAATACCAATTGTATAGCATTAAAGTTCAAGAAAGGATGGTTTGCGGGGGAAAAAAAAACTGTCTTTTCTTCAATTCCTGTATGTTTTCATATCGCAGGGGGGGGGGGGGAAATCGCAATGTCAGTTTTTTCCAATATCGTGCCGCCCTATAGTGACGTTATGTTACGTCCACAGAGCCGTTACGCAGGGCTCGAGCTTAAGGGCATCAAACGGGCCCCGGGCCGGAATTATTAAAGAACGTGGTACCGTTAAGCTCCGACGTTATAGTACTGGAGTAGGGATGTGCATCTCCGTCACTGAGGCCGATGCGATGCGCATCTCGATACGTTGCCACGATACGATACATTAACGATACATTTGAAACACCAGGCGATGCGATACGATACGATTCACCCCTGTTGCGATACAGTTCGATACGATTTGATTCAACATTATGCGATTCAACACCATGCAAAAATAATGATACTTCAATATGGTACGACAGAGGATTTTTGTTTTATTCCTTATATGCAGCAAATCATACATTAACAAAAAAGTGCTTTACATATTTGGTACTGCACATCCCACCATGCCGTTTATTTTGTTACCTTTAAAAGCTCTCCAGAGTACAATTGTATAACACCTCACAGTTAAACAATGTAAGGATGCATTGCTCATGATTAACAATGTGAAAATAACAGCTACCATAGTGCAATGCCCATACAGCTGCCAGCCTGATGTGCTTAACACTCATTCATAGGCTAACTCACCAGTGAGCAGAAAGCAGTGGCTTCTATATGAACAATGAAGAATACAAATAACCTTTCACAAACAGGTATTTCATAACTGCTTACAGTAAGGAAGACATTTAAACTATTATTGGCCGTCACAGGCTGCTGTAAACTAAACACCACTCTCTCTGACAGAACACCTCACTGAGTGATTTAACTCGTATGTCTAACTTTCAGGTTTCTCTTTTCAGCCGCAGACCCCATGTCGCCTCTTTATGTGCGTCGCTAATTTCCTCGTACTACTTGTGTACTTTAAAGCGGCTCGGCATCGTTAACAATTTGCGAGCTATTTTTCAAGTTGACCGTCTGTAGTATATAGTGCCGCGCACATATACCATCAGGACGTTACTGATGGGGTGCGGCTGCGGAGTGATACTGTGTGTATGCAAGCCCGCATCTAGGACGGATCTATGTATCATGGCTGTAGACCTGTTAAGTAATAAAGATACCTCATACAAAGGTCTACGGATACCTTATTACTCTCCATGACCTGCGGTCAACTATGTAGCATAAAGGACTATTACACCGTCTTTCTTGAACAATCCGAAGTGTTGCCAAACGTTTGATTTGTAGGTATTTTTCGGTGCGCTGTGTTTCTCTTTCCCCTCAACTTCCGTGTGTGTGTTGATAACAGAGACTCTCGGCCTCTGTAGTGGCGAAGCAAATATCAAAGATCGTCTCTGCTGAGCGTTGACAAGATGAGGGGATTTTATATGAATGAATCGTTTTTTTACCGATGCAAAGACGGTACGCAATCGATGCATCGCGAGTTCAACTCGGTTCAACCCAAACTGTAGCCGATGTGCACTCTTTCAACCGGTGCACTCGCATCTTGAACGTTTATGCCGGTGCACCGATGCGAATCGGTGAATCTTAACATCTCTATACTGGAGACATTTAAAAAATATATGTCATATGTATTATTGCTACATAAACATTATATCGCAGTTTTAGTTTCGCCAACTCCGTTTCTAATATGCAATAAGACTACAACATGCGTCTATGATGTATTTTCGATCTTTCCAATCCAGACGAGATCTCTCTCTCCCGTCTGTGTGCGAGGGGGCGGGGCCGTTTGTAAAGGTCTCCTGACTGACAGACTGTCATCCTGGTTAGTGGTTACTCTGGGTTCTGTCTTCAGGACAGAGTGTTGGATTGTTTTGTTAATTGGATGGGACTTGATTGGAGTCAATATTAGAGTAACTTTCTCGTTTGTGTGTTTTTTTTAAATATATTTGGCCTTTGTTTCTGTGATTGAATGATTTACTCAAATAAAAAGGTTGATGAATTATCATCTAGATTTGTATGATGTTTTATTTATGTTAAAGGTCACTTTGAATGATTTTAACTAATGATAATGTAGAAAAACGAATGTTTTAAATTCGGGACAGTCCACATTAATTTCGGGACGGCTTAGATTGTATTTCGGGACGGTTCCGGGAGGATGGTGAAAAAAGTTAGTCGAGAGCCCTGCGTTACGTTTGGACCAATCCGTGGACTTCCTCACTCACACACACACACACACACACACACACTCGGCGGGACGTTGCGAGGCTTGCTGCTGCGAGGAGCGGACAGTGTGAGTTGGCTCACTGGTGTGGGGTCAGCGAGACACCGCAGAACTCAGCCTGAGCACACACACAAACTCTCAGCCAGGCTGCGGGTGTGTGTGTGTTTCGGGCTGGTTTTCGCTGTGTCTCGCTGTCTAGCAGACGGCCACTGGGCTCACAGGGAGGGGGGGGGAGGAGCTCCAACAAGGCGTGTAGGACAGAGAGTGAATACACATACTATACAGAGATGCTGTATGAGAAACCAATGTGAGTTTGGAACATTGCACAATGTAAATCTATTTTAGTAGACCTCAACAATGGAATTATGATCAGTAGAAATAGCCATGACATGGGACCTTTAAAACATCAAACATTATTCAAATCTCCATTAGAGCCATTCCCAGTCCATCTAGTAACCAAATAAAAACATACCTTGTGAACTGGCATCAAAACACAATTGTTTATATAATACTGTGAAAGCCAAAAAGCTACAAGGCTTGGAAGGGAAAGTACGGGTTTGTATTTCTTAGCTAAGCCAATTGTTTAATGCTTCATCAAATAATTACTGGGTGCATTGTTAGAGGTATTATGGAAGGCAGTTACAGTAAAAACTGTATAGAGTAGTAGAGCAATGGCAGATGTAGGGATGAGTTCCATTTTGGATCTGTTTCCAGGTTAGCAGAAAACTGCATTTATTAAACCAGTCTAATGATCAAAACTTTAGATTTTTCCTCACTGATTTGCATAGTCTTTTGTGACATAATGTTATATACTGAGGCTGAATATATTTGTCACCTGTCAACAGATTGTTCCCATACAACATATAATATAACTCTTACCAAATTACTTTGATTTGTGAAGCATTTCATTCAATGGATGAGCTTTACATAGACATTCCTTTCTGTCTCTGTTAGCTCCTAGACAATTTTGTATACATGTGAATGAATTATATACTAATTACACATACCACGATGAAATATGTTATCATACAAAATGTTATTATATCAATATTAGAAGTCGGAAACTGTTATCAGTAATTTCATTTATTATCTTATTTGCGTTTAGCCTATAGCTCCTTTTGACTAATGTCGTTAGTCGTCAATATCACCATTTTAAAAAGCAAAAATCTATACAATAAAGTTGCAAATGTATGCAAACATTTAACAAAACATAATCGACGTTTTGAAAATAGCATATGTTTATTTCATGGTGCCCTGTCGATTGTGCCAGTTATAGATGATGGCAGGGTCTTCAGGTTAAGATTCAGCTGTCCTTCCTATCTATTATAATCCTCAAACTGAAAGCCATTGTTACTGTATGAACTGTCATGCTGTCAGTTTAAAATAATGACATATACACTGCAGTGTGACCAAAGCAGCTACTAACACAGACGAGGATTCGTGTTCTGCATGTATCGTAGCCATGGTTCTGTTGCAGCAGGTGCGTTACACAGACATGTCAGCCTCACATCGAGGAGGATGTGTTGTGTACATTTAGTTAGCGTCTCTTTGCTGTGGTGCCCACCACGTTAATACAACACATGTAAAAAAAAAGGAATGGGTTAACTGATGAACGACACACATCAGTTACAGGAACGATAGAAAATGCCACTTACAGTTTCTTATGTCGGAAATGAAAACTGCTAATCCGCGCATTCCATCTCCTTTCGACACAGCCGGCATGTTTGCAGATTTGTCCTCACTCCGGCCTTAACTGTATCTGACGTCGCTCAGCCTTTACACCGGACTGGAGTCGAATATGGCCAACTTGACGTTTAGTAGTAGCTAGCTTTTCAGCAATTCCAGTTGCTCGCTACACCTATATCATTCAGTGTTGCTGACGAAGCTCGCGGTATGCCTGTGGCAGGCTATGTTAGCTCAGATAGCATACACTAGATTAGCTGGATGGTGCTGGAGGATAAATTAGCGTTATCCCCGTTAACTGGCTCGTTTCCGCTGGCTATGGCAAGCTAACGTTATTTCATTCAATCCTTACCTACATAGAGGCGACGCATATACCATCTACTGTAACGATTCACAAAAGGTAAAACCCCACACTACTTGGGTGTCTCGCAGATACATGCAGTCAGATGTGTTAGTAGAACAAACGTCACAGAATATAACGTTGAGTTACTTCGAAGTGAAGCGCCGTATAGCTAGCCTAACAGCTAGCTAGCTGTCTACCAATATCATTCAAATACTGGGATACATCACCGGTTGTCCGGGATAACTACGTAGACGCTCTCAAGTGCCAACTTGCAATACGAATTTAAAGCCCGGCTCTCTTAACCACACACTCAATTTGGTAACTGAAATGTGGTGTATAATTGATGTCCGTTCTAATTCTCCAGCCTCCACTCCGTTGCTTGGATAAGGCTCGTGACAGCAGATTTGATCGCGTGACCGCGCCATGCAGTCCGTGCACGCGTACGCCCCTTTCGTTCTACAGTGTGACAGTTCGTCCAGCCTGGGGCTGATTGGTCCAGTTTGGTGGCACTGGGATTAAATCTGCCCAAATGCACTGCCCAAAATGGGCTATCCGGCTCCAGGTACCTGTCATTATAAAGACGTATTAGCACAGCGCACAGAGGCTGCAAATAAGGAAACAGTTTGTAGAATGACAGCGGGGTGGGTGAAGGTCATGTGAAGGTAAAATGACATCAAAGGTCCACGTATAATAAAATAGAAGGTTCATAGTCTATATCTGATGCAACCACACTTTTTTTGTTGTTGTAGATAATAATATACATTTATAATGATACAATAATTATAATATATATATTATATATAATAGAAATCCACAACTAAATGTGTGTAAAGTAGCATAATTCGAAACATATCGGTTGTTGTTACATATTTATACTACAAACTGTGGAACCTGCGTTTACACACTGCTTGTCACTGCATTTGTGTGTGGGATTTTGAAACTCCCCTTATATCTCTTGGGTCACATGAATACAGATGACATATAACACCAGACGCACAGCTATATTAAGGGGAATGTCTTATTTCAATTAACAATAAGTTATCAATGAAAGTAATCTAAATGTATAATTTGACTACTCACAATGTAGTAAACTAGAACATGCATTTCCTGCTAAGAGCTAAACATTTTTGCAAAGCTAAGCTAAAAAAGCAGGAATGTGAAATGACTTGCCTGGAAAGTGTTAAAGCTTAAATGATTTGAAAAGCTGACACTGCACTGTATCCGGCTTGAATGTAAGAAGAGGGTAGATCAGTAGGAGTAGGTGAGTGAATGGGCTCAATTATCATTAATGCTAGCCTATTTAAAATATGAATATACCCATAATGTTTGAAATGTGTATAAAACGGCTAATGAATTTAAGATGTGAAAATGTAAAGGATTACATTGATTATGAATCAGAAGATAAAAGTTGAACATGCATGAGAAGTAGTGGAAGCAATGTGTTGAAGGGATGAAGCATACAGAAAAAGAATAAGCATCAAAAGAAGTTCTAATTGGATTTTTTACACAAATGAGTTGAAGTGCACTGAGAAGAGTTGAGGTTCCCAATAATTATCTTTGTTGGAATTTTGGAAGGAAAAACACAAACTAAGGTCTAAGCTCTGACAAGAGTTGAACTAGAGAGCTTTTATTTAAAATAGGATTCTATGTTTCTTGTTATCACACAGTGAGTGTAGCGATGTTCAGATATAGTTACTCATAGGGGTTTTATTTTAAAAAGGGGTTTGGGTGGGGGTTGTGAAGGGGTAGATTCTTAGATATAGAAAAGCCGGAATCATCCAGGCCCTTTCTCATTTCATCAAATCCCCCTCCTCAACTCCTCGGTCCTCCGGTAGTGACCCGGAAATGAATTTCAGTGCGCCATGTTGAAGGACATCTCATTTCTCTAAATGCACTTCGAGGACCGAGGATCGAGCGTCAAGGAGGCTCTCTGGAGGAGCTATGATCGAGGATACACTGATGGGTCCTCCACGGCTCCTTCATGGATGCATTTCCGGGAACCGAGATGTTTCAAAGAGTCGTGACGCACGGCCGGACTTATCTCAGCCAATGACAGCTCTGCATGCATCCCCTGAGAGGTTTCTCAATACTCAAATTTCCCCTCCTCGACTCCTATCCTCGACTCCTCTCCTCGAGACTTGGTGCCGCCCACAGGAGATGCGAGCGGATGACTGAGGAGGGGAACCGAGGAGAGAGGAGGGGAAGCAGCAGGCGGTTAGAGAAATGAGAACTCCTCTCCTCTGAGCGGTCATTTTAAAGAGACGTCCATTAATGATGACAGGAGGCACAGCAGCCCTCTGTCTGATGGACAGATGTGTTCATGACCACTTATATATTTACTTTGATTCATTCACAGTGCGGTATAATGAGACAATAACAGGCTACAGATGCGGACATATACACACACATATATTTATATAAATATATAGGCTACAATTTCAGAATCAAATAAGTATGAGCACTCTCATAATAACGTAACACAATCAGAGACTGGATATATATCCCACCCCCCCTCTCTCTCTGGTCGCTGTAATGGGGAATTGAAATTACGGGCCAAAAGTTGTACAAGTATTAAAAGTAAGCATAGGACACCAAACCAACTGAGAACCGTCTGTCCGCCGCATCTACGCACTGTACAACACACACACCCAGGGCCGCCCCTTGCCAACTTGGGGCCCCAAGCGACATTGTGAGATGAGGCCCCCCCCAACCGACAGGAGTGCAAACAACTGTTTGGAAACAAAGTAGGCTACTTTGCAAATATAATTCCTGTTTATTATTATTATCAACAGTTACTTTTTTATACAGTGAGTTAAATGTGCATGTATGTTGTTCAGTATACGTTTACAGGTGAATACGTCTGTATTTCCTGCCAAATACTAGCCTCAAAAAGATTACAATATAATTAATATAAAATAAACGACTTCTACTAATAATAATAATCATAATCAATTCAATAATATAAATACTATATTATTTTATTATGATATAGTTGTAATATAGTCAAGTCAAAACATGCTTATGACATGCTCAAAAACTGATATTTCTTAAATCTGTATTCAAATGTAGTTCCCTCTGTCAGCAATGTATCAACAACTACACACACATTTCTATCAGTATTTCTCTGTGTTGTGGTTGACATGATGATGACTGTTAGGAGTTAAGGGGAGAGGCTGAGCATCACCATGAAATGTGCAAATTGACATAAAAATGAATAAAAGGGGAAAAAATGCTCCATGTTTTTTAGGCTGTAAACTTTAACTGTTATGTAAGCCAACTAGACAGACAGTGTATCACTCTTCCTCCTGTACATTAGCAGATAAAAGGCATCACATACTTGAATGAATGTTAAATAAAGAATGCTGGAAATAACTGCATCTCCATTAGCCTATATGCTATGCAGAGACTGCCTTCTTCATGTCCTGAATTGCAGCTGATGTTTTAATATGGCAATTTGACTTATACAACATTCGCAAGTTGTACATTTGACTCACACAATAACCCACCTTCGAGTGATGCTCTATTTTCTTCATGTTTTGTTTTTTTTCCCTCTTGCTTGCACCGAACTGAAACTGTCTTTTCACCGACATCTCTTCACCTGCACTAGTGGCCGTATCAAAGCCGTGATTGGTCAGATGTCGATTCATTGCAACGGTGTCGGGCAGGGGTGGACTGGGGGGAAAAAGTGGCCCGGGGATTAATTGACAGACAGGCCCACTTAATGCGCGGCATGTATCGGCCGGCCGGCGGCGAAAGTATGTTACTTAACAAAAAACCCTATGCATTTTATGTTATTTTGGACAATTATTCATATAGTAATCACATTACCTGAGCCCTTGAGTTGCCTAGAGCAAAATAGTTACGGCATATATTTAGTGATTTTAATGTTAACAGATCATTGATGCAATAATATATTGACCCAATTTGCCTGACTTGACACACGGAATAAAACATGGGCGTAGGAAGCATCCTCAATGTGGGTGAGACAATTTAACAGGGGGTGTGGGCAGGTGGTGGACCTCACCTCCTCTAGGGGGGTCCGGGGGCAATCTCCCCCGGGAAGATTTGTTTTTAAATGTTGAAGTTAAATGCAAAATTAGGGACTAAATCTATGGCAGTCAGTAGGGGCTTGGACTGTGAGCCGTAGGCAGGGGCGGACTGGGGGGAAAAAGTGGCCCGGGGATTAATTGACAGACAGGCCCACTTAATGCGCGGCATGTATCGGCCGGCCGGCGGCGAAAGTATGTTACTTAACAAAAAACCCTATGCATTTTATGTTATTTTGGACAATTATTCATATAGTAATCACATGACCTGAGCCCTTGAGTTGCCTAGAGCAAAATAGTTATGGCATATATTTAGTGATTTTAATGTTAACAGATCATTGATGCAATAATATATTGACCCAATCAATCAATCAATGTTTATTTATATAGCCCAATATCACAAATGTTACATTTGTCTCAGTGGACTTTACAGTTTGTACAAAATATCAGTATGACAATACGACACCCTCTGTCCTTAGACCCTCACATCGTACAAGGAAAAACTTCCGAAGAAAACCCACAGTTTAAAGGGAAAAATGGGAGAAACCTCAGGGAGAGCAACAGAGGAGGGATCCCTCTCCCAGGACGGACAGACGTGCAATAGATGCCGTGTGTAAATTGAAAAGATAATACATTTGCAACATAGGTAGGCCAAATGTTTGGAAATGCATGTGTGTATAATAGGAAGATGAATCCACGAGGATATCCATCCAGGGCCTATGATCCAGGACCACAGCCACGACTCAAGATCCAGGGCTCGCGATCCAGGACAGAGGAGCGCAGGATCATCCATGACTCCGGATCCCGGCGTATATAGACACCAATTTGCCTGACTTGACACACGGAATAAAACATGGGCGTAGGAAGCATCCTCAATGTGGGTGAGACAATTTAACAGGGGGTGTGGGCAGGTGGTGGACCTCACCTCCTCTAGGGGGGTCCGGGGGCAAGCTCCCCCGGGAAGATTTGTTTTTAAATGTTGAAGTTAAATGCAAAATTAGGGACTAAATCTATGGCAGTCAGTAGGGGCTTGGACTGTGAGCCGTAGTCGGGTTACAGACGTCACCTCTCACTCTCACGGGGGGTGCAGGGAGAACTGAGCGGAGAACTGCACACAGCAGCTGAGGCCCTCTGGGCGGGGCCCCATGCAGCCTGCGTGATTGGCCTGTAGGGAGGGGCGGCCCTGCACACACCTACACACTGTACCACACACACACCTACACACTGTACCACACACCTACTGCTCCTAAAGCATAATCAGGCTACAGCCGTTGTGTATTTTATTATGTGAAGCACTAAATGGTCTGAGAAAAATATCGACTCTTTGTTTAGATATCTACTAAACTACAGCATACAAATACAGAGAGTAATGTAGGCCTGTTATTCTGAGTGATATTTTACACACTGCTCTGCTTTCTGCACGGACCTCACAGCTGCTCTCACTGTAAACATCGCGTTGCGATGAAAGCAGAACTAAAATAATATCCAAGGGATGCATGCAGAGCTGTCATTGGCTAAGATAAATCCGGCCGTGCGTCACGCCTCCACCGTTCTCGGAAATGCATCCGTGGAGGAGCCGTGGAGGATGCGTCAGTAGCCTCATCCCAATACCCCTCCTCGACTCCTCTCTTCCCCTCCTCCGGGACTTGACCCGGAAATCGATCAAGACACACCATGTTGAAGGACGTCCCAATAGCTGAAATGCACCTGGGGCCCTTCTCACTTCTCTTATTTTTCATTTCCTCGCTCCTCGCTCCTCTGTCTCACCGGAAGTTGATTTGTCTGCGCCATCTTGAGTAGCCTTAATGGCCTTATTTCTGCCAGAGGAGCGAGGAACGAGGAGCGAGGAGCGATAATGGAGGAGCTATAAGCGAGGAACCACCAGACCATCCTTCGATGAAATCCTCAGACACTCGCCCCGCCCCCTTACTGTGTATTGCTCACTGATTGGACGATGCAGCGCATGCACTGATCTGATGCTTCTTGACATGAGAGCAGTTTCCCAGCGGAGTGAAGAAAATACATGAACCTCACGGGAGTCACTCCTCAGTTTATACCGTGTTTTGTTTCAATTAATGTATCATTTAGTTACAAATATGTGATATATCTGAACAACAAAGTGGTCAAAAATCATTTTATTCATTTTTTGGAAACATTTTCATGATCGCTTTTTTCGTTTTACATTTTCATTTATTGTCATTTCCATTCAGTCAGTCATTAAGTGCTATTGAAATGTTAATGAGCTACATATCCACACAAACAAACAAAGTGTGCAATCCAATGAATGTTAATCTAACTGGGTTTTGATAGATAACATATCTCTTTTTCTTCTCTCAATTATTTTATTATTGTGCACTCTAATCAATATTAATCTAACTATTGTTTGTTTATACATTTTAAGAATGGCGTTTATCTTTTTTGAGAATGAGTTCTTATTTGATTTTATTTATTGGGGTCTACAACAGATGATACAAATGTTTGTGTCAGTAAATGTGTGGCGGGGGTGTTTGTGGAAATAACGGGGACAGAGCTGCTGTCAGACGATCAGCCAACCCAGTCTCACAAAAAAACGTGTAATAACTACGTTGGTCCACAACGTAGGACGTAGTATTTCTACAAAAACGCCTCTGAAATTGTAAGATCCCTACGTTTTTTTTCACCAAACATTTCCAATGGCTGGCGTCTATGTCACGTGATCTTCAAATTTCTCCCTGCAGAAAAAAAAAACATGGCCGAACTTCGTTTTATTCTCGGTGTAAAATGCCTATTTTAAAGTTAGTTTAGCCATTAAAATGCGTTTTGATGTCATTTGATGCGAGAAATATGAGTTGTTATTTCAGATTATGTGTGCAGTGGATGCACATGATCTTTAGTTTGCTAGTTATTACGAAGATTACTTCAGGAAATTGTGTCTATACAACGTTTTCATTGTTACCAAGGTGGTTGCTAGGGATGCTGCTATCGATATTATTTCTGTTATGTTGTGTAAATGTTTAATGGTGTTATCTTTATTGCTACCCCCTGCCCCGTCAATGTATAGTGTTGGTCCACAGCGCAAACGTATTAGTTTAACTAAATCCGCATCTAAAATTGTGGCATAGATACGTTATTTTCCCCTGTGCAAATCTCCATTTACTCAACAATAACACATAAATTAATTATCCTTGTGTTTATTTATTTGTTTGATTAATAAACACAAGTTGGAGTCCGTCAGGACCGAGGGTCGGAGCAGCTCATTTGCTTTACAGAATATTACACCCGGAAGTAAGTATTCTGTCCGCTTCGCTTGACAAACCCCGTGATAGTCCTCAAGCTCTGTGATTGGAGAGTGTGCCGAGCGTCGAACAGCACTTGAAATGGGATGGAACCACGGCAGACTGTCCAAAACTGGATTTGAACGGGTCCACCCCGTCCCCCCCTCCCCCTCCCCGTCCCCAGAACTACACATGCTGGCTATTGTGTTTCACAACATGTTCTATGGCACGTCTCTACTGGGAGTTGTAGTTTTAAAAGACGTTTTCGTATTTCCAATAATAAGAAGTGGCCAGTATTAAACTGTGTACATCCCTGGAGGTTTAGGGGATAGGAAACACTCAAATGTAAAACATATAATTAATAAATGGGTGAAAATTGCTTGTGCCACAAGCCACATGTGCCATGTGCCACATGCCAGCTAAGGTCAGAAGAGCTTTATTTAACAGCTGGTCTTATGTCTGTGACCCCTCCTGTTGTTAATTGATAAGCCTGAAACATGCACTTGTCAAGGTTCAGAGGCACATTTAGCAAATATGGCAGTAGCCAGGGCCGTATTCATGGAGTCAACATTGGGGGGGGGGCCAAAAATTCAATAAAAATTTGAATACTAATTTCCTGCCATTCTAAAGGAAAATACATAAAAAATCACTAACACATTGGATACTTTAAAACCTGTTAAACCCCATGCCCCTGCCCGTGGGGGAAAAACACAACAATAGTCACAAAACTGTGTCTCAGGCATGGGTGTAGGAAGCATCCTCAATGTGGGTGGGACAATTTGACGGGGGGTGTGGGCGGGCGGGGGACCTAACCTCCTCTAGGGGGGTCCGGGGGCATGCTCCGGGAAGATTTTTTTTTAAATGTTGAAGTTAAAAGCATCAATCTGGTGCACTTTGAGAGCAACATTAGGGACTAAATCTATGGATACATCTCAACAATACCCATGTGAAACAGAACTGAACAGATTTACTTTTTCTTTATGCATATTTTACAAATCACTCCCTTTTTAAACTGTAGTATGAGTTGGAATGATTTCATACCTGTTATTCTGTTATTCTCTTATTTTGTATAACTATTATGATCATATAAAGGTGTGCCTTGGAAATACTTGTTTTTGCATCAATCTTGATACAGGGTACTTATTATATGTTATAGTTTGGATTCCTAAAGCTTTTAGTCTACTATCCCATCATTCAAGGGTGGTTTTCACTATAAGTAATGGTTTATTTTTTGCACGGACACCATCATTTACATTTTTTTACTATGTTCAATCTGAATTTACTTTAAAAACATCTATATTGATTCTGACTTTTTCTACATCCAACTCACAGGTTTATCATTGCTTTGAGAAAAAAGATTATTAATTTAACCATTTTTAGAAGTGAAGATATAGTCAATTGTTCTGGGAATGTCATTTTCAAACCTGAGACCTGAAAAACAGGCTTGGGGCTTAACTGGTTAAAATGTTTTACCATAATGTCTAATTGTGCATTGTATTACATCGCCCTATTTTATCTAGTTTAGCTTTTCTTGTTTTGTTGTTTGTAATGGCAGAGATTAGGGATGAATAAAGTACAACTATAACCATAATCACATTAAAGCATTTCAATCCATAGAAAGGTCTGTGCCACGCAATTTCAGTAGAAACAGGAACACTTTATTGCCCTTTTGTTTTACAGCCACGACTCGCACTAGCTGCTTGCCGCTCATTCAAAATCAAAAAGACCCCCAACTTCCTCCCAGACACCCGCCCAAAAAGCCCAACCCTCAAGTAAAGGACCCAAAAGCCTTTTTGCGCTTATCGTTGGCACTGATAAAAGACTGGCTTATTCCTTCAAGGTCCAGTCTGTCCAGTTTCTTCTGGTGCACATGACATATGGCCACATTATTCAGCCTCGTTTGACTCATCGATGATCTAAGCCATGTCTTCAGGGCACTACAACTCCTCTCAGCCTCTGCAGAAGAGGCAGGGATGACCAACAGAAGCCTTACTAAAGCTTCCACCTGACCGAAGAGACCTCTCACCTCTGGCACCATTTCCCGAATAATGCTAGCAACATCTGAGCTTGCTTCATAGGTGTAATTAGCCCCAAACATGGCCAGCTGCACCTGCAGTAGTCTTGAATTCAATTCAGGATACTCTTCTACCACCTTGTCCATGTCTCCGTGTAGCAGCACATTTTCAAGCTGCTGCAGCTTGTGGAATCCAGCTTGTTCAAACCTCTCTATGAATTGAGTATTCACTGTGTCCAAGGCATTGTAGAATTGGACTCTGTACAAGGACTGGGCATCGGGATGGATATGGGCTGCAGCCTGACCAGTGTAACGCTTTGTAAGTTTGCGGACATGAGGGATCTGAATTGGTTGTAGGTCCAACTTTGTTGCCACAGCAGTTGCTTTAGAGAACAATACATCGGTCTGTTTCCTAAGCTGCAGGGAGGTGTTCAGGCACTCCAAATCCCCCATCAGGTCTTCAGCCATTAAAAGGCAGAGCACAGTGTTCCCTTTAAGAAATGTTCCATGAAGACCATTGACCTTGGCTGAAGTTTCAGGTGAGCTGCATGATGCCATTTCTTCAAGGGCCATCAGCACTGACTCATACTGCTAGAGAACTGAGCGGATGGCAGGGGTACGTACAGTCCACCTGGTGGGACAGAGAGGTTCAATGAGGTGAAAGTTGAACCATGCTCTGATTTTGCGATATTCTGGAAAATCAACTTGAACTTGCCAGATTGATTAAAGAAGCCCCCCAATTCATGGACCAGACCCATTGCATCTCTTACTAGTGGAGAGGCTCCACATGGCAGCCTGCGTAATTAAGTTCATGCAGTGGGGACCACAGTGACAATACACAGCCAGCGGTTGTTCTTTCCTTAAAATGGCTTGTACTCCCTGCAATCGTCCAGCCATGTTTGCGGCACCATCATAAGTTTGTCCTCGGAGTTGAGACAGAGGAAGCTGTAGGCGCGTCATCACATCACATGCCATCTTGGCTATATTTTGCCCTGTTGTTGATGACACTTGGTAGATTCCCAGAAATTCTTCCTTTGGTTGTAGATCTGCATCTACAGAGCGCACACATATTGACTCCTGCTCAACTCCTGATATATCTTGGGTGCCATCAATGATAATTGCGAACTGGACCACTGGCATTGATGTTATTTCTGACACAATTTCTTTGATGATTGTATTGGCCATCACCTTCAACAGTTCATTCTGCAATTCCGGACTGGTGAAATCGAGGGGACCTTTTAGCCAGGAGGTCAGCTCTGCATCGTTGCCTTGTACTTTAGAAGCTGGCTTAAATTCCCACTCTCCTTCGGATCGCCTCGAAAAGCCAGACCTTGCCGCGCCAAGTACCTCACACCCTCAACAATCTTCATCAGATTTCTTCTTCCTTGTTGCTGCCGTCTTTCAAGCTCACGTGAAAGTTGCACATTAACAGGCTCTGGCTCCTGAATCCTAGTCATCACAGCTCATTTGTGACACTGGCTGTGTTTATGCACACTAAATTTCTCCAGTGCCTTCTTCCAATTGTTAAAACCAGTCTTGACAAACGCTGAATCTGCTTTTGACGCAAGCTTAGACTTTTGTGCTGCTAAGTATTTAGCACAATAGAAACAGAGGACCCTTTTTACAGAGGGGCTGTAATGGAGCCATGTATGCTCTTCAAACCACTTCTCCTGAAAGTAAAGTATTCTATTTGATAGGGTTTGACTGGGTATGACTTTCACATTTGGATGATTTGGGCAAAGTCCAAGCTCCTCCCCTTCCTTTCCTGTACCTTCATTTTCGCCTGCCTGGCTGCTCTCTCTCTCATTGTCAAACTCACTCTCCCTGCTTGATGGTATTATCTGAAATACATATGTGGATGATCTCATCTTAAATTAACATTAACATTAGACTGAAATGTTGTCATTATTCTGTCTTAACCATCAATATAGCTCCTTTCTGACTTACCTCCATGTCACCAGCGCACACTCTCCCTGTCTGGTCGCCATGCTCACATTCTCTCTCTCTCCCTCTCTCTCTTTACTCTGAACACACCAGAGTGAATATGGAAGAAATATCAGTAAACTATTGACTAGAAAGACTGTTGATACACATTATACATATGGGGGGACACAGGAGTCTGTACATTAACATTAGACTGCTATGTTGTCATTATTCTGTCTTAACCATCAATATAGCTCATTTCTGACTTACCTCCATGTCACCAGCGCACACTCTCCCTGTCTGGTCGCCATGCTCACATTCTCTCTCTCCCTCTCTCTTTTTACTCTGAACACACCAGAGTGAACATGGAAGAAATATTATCAGTAAACAAGCGATCTGACTGGTAACAATACTCACTTTCTCATTGCTCTTAACTTACTTTCTTTTCTGAGGCTGCCCAAAAAACTGTCTAATGTCACTGCCACCCTTCCTCTTGCTCATGCTTACAGCTTGACCTCGGCAATCTGCAGTTGCTGATGTGATGAATACGGGTCAGCAGTGCTGGATATAAGATAATTAAACATGTTTATTAGCAATTCTGAGCGTTCTAAACCCAGCACAAGCTATGATGCACACTGCAAACCTCCTGCGTGTGAGTATCTTTTAAATGCTTCTGACGATTATGAAATACTATTTCATAATAATTGTAGAATATTTATTATTTAATTAATTCTGGCACCTTTGGTATTCCATAGATGTCACACATCACAGTTTTAAATCTTTCCACACCCTACAAATGACAAAATAAAATAGAAATAATCCACATGAATACATATCTATTGGATTACATCCAAAACGACACCGTCATTTTCCACATAGCTGACACTAGCCCGCCAAACCCTGGCTAACAACTGAAACCAGCTAGCCCACAGCTAGTTAGCTACTATTCCTGAAAAGTTCGGTTTTAACATCAGAACTACAAGTTACTTACACAAAGAAGCTAAACCGGAGGGTTCATTAACATTACGAAATAAAATAATATAGATTACTTTAGGGCTAACTAGAAAATATACCAGAACTGATGGAGGGCAAATTAAAACATGACTGACCTGCTTGGAGCATCAAGCTAACTGAAGGTGGACTCAGACATGCAACAGCGAAATACACCCCCGGGTACAAAATAAGGAACCAATTTACATATGAAAAGAAATATCATTTTGGTGAAGTTCACAATAACAGAAAATATAGATTTTCAATTATACAAATAACCAAAATAAATATTTTTATTTAAAAAAAAAAATTAAAAAAATGTTTTGCTATTTATTGGGGGGGACATTTTGAGTGTATCTGAATATTGGGGGGGATGTCCCCCCCCCCCCCCCCCCCCCCCCCCAATGTATATGGTGAATACGACCCTGGCAGTAGCCATCGATCATCTTAAGATAAGATATACTTTATTGATCCCAAGTTGGAAACATTTGCGTTACATCAGCATGTGTAACAGTTGTAAATATGCAGTGGTGTTTATTTGTAAATCATTTAGTATAATCACACAAATTCTGTGTTTTATATTTAATAATTCTGTGTTCTTTATTTATTGATTGTTCAATACCTGACAAGATGAAAAACTTTGGTCGCAGGTTCCTCAACAGCGCATTACAAGACATCTATCAATATGTGTGTACCTCCACCATTAAACTGTCGTATTCTGCACATTTCTTATACTATCTACATACATCTTATATAAGAGTATAATACATATGTATAATATCAGTTAAAATAAGTGCTTCAACATAGTTAACATTGCTGGAGGTATACACAAAGTTTTTCATTCATTGCATAACTACACCGTAGTTGTGTATATGATATGTCAATAAACCTTATAAAATCTTGAAATCTTGAAAGGGATGTGCAAAATAGTCATTATATACAGTCTTTAATGAACTATTAGTAGAGAATAACGAGTAATGAATATACTTTATAGGGATCCTATTAATATCTAATAATAAAAATAATGAAATTCAATAACATGCTTTAACCACTAGGTGTCCCTTTTTATCAGCTGTGCACCTTTATGGTGTAAATACAGCCTATCTACCAATTGGATCAAATATAAAAGTCAGCCGAATTAGTGTTGATACTGCAAGGAGGCGTATTGTGTGATAAGAAATGTAAGATGTTGTTTAATGGCTGATATATGTATGATCCACGTCACGTTTTCAGTTCCTCATGTTTGTCTAGAAGTCTTCTCATCAGGGCTCTATAAATACAGAACTACGGCAGATATGTAATATGTAATGCAGCCGAACCGTGTATTACAATGCCGTTATGTGATGACTTTTAAAGAGAAAAGCAAGAACACTCGGAATAAAGTATTATTTTATTATTTTTAAATGTTTTCGGTCTGTTTCCGGTATTTGTTAATGACGATGTGCTGTGAGATGTGAGACTGGAATTGCACAGGGGAAAATAATGTTTGCTATCTTTAGATGCGGATTTTGTTAAACTAATATCATTGCGCTGTGGATCAACACTATACATTGACGGGGAAGGGGAGGGCAATAAAGATAACACCATTAAACAGTTACACAACATAACAGAAATAATATCGATAGCAGCGTCCCTAGCAACCACCTTGGTAACAATGAAAACGTCGCGATTTCCTGAAGTAATCTTCGTAATAACTAGCAAACTAAAGATCATGTACATCCACTGCACACATAATCTGAAATAACAACTCATCAAATATTTGTTTCTCCGAATCGAAGGGGAAAAATACAAAAGCATTGCACACAATTTAAACCAATCAATGTTGTGTAATTAACAAGGATAATCTGGTGTTTTTTAGTCGATGAGTAGTGCAAGGTTCAGTTTTAGGTCCGCTATTATTCTCTATCTATATTAATAGTTTAGGTGAAAATGTCGAAGGAGCAACCTTACATTTTTATGCGGACGATACCGTTATGTACTGTGCAGGTCCCTCGATTAACGAGGCTGTTGTTAAATTACAGGCTGTTTTTAACATTATTCAGGCTCAGCTCTCTGAGCTTAAGCTTCTTTTAAATGTGGATAAAACCAAGGTAATGCTCTTTTCTAAAGCTAAAGCTAAAAATACACCAGAGACTGCTTTGGATATTGTAACTACGCAAGAAATACAACTTGAAGTGGTTACCTGTTACAAATACTTGGGTATCTGGCTTGATGACTGTCTCACTTTTAAACTTCATGTCAATAACCTGCTTAAAAAGCTGAGGGTTAGGCTAGGTTTCTTTTACAGGAACAAGTCCTGTTTCTCGCTTGAGGCCAGGAAAAGGCTAGTCACTGTGACCTTTTTACCTGTGCTGGATTATGGTGATTTGTTATATATGAATGCACCTGCCAATTACCTGAGCAAGTTAGATGCTGCGTATCACAGTGCACTGAGATTTTTGACAAATTGTAAAGCACTTACGCATCACTGTACCCTGTATACCAAGGCGGTTATGCCATCACTTACTGTACGGAGGCTCAGTCACTGGTACTTTTTCATTTACAAAGCCATGTTGGATAAACTACCATCTTATATCTGCTCCCTGATCTCTCTGCGAATTGAAAGTACTTATTGCCTGAGATCGCATGCTGTGGTTTTATTAAATGTGCCAAGTGCTAGGACTGTCTTAGGGAAGAAAGCTTTTAGATGTGCAGCTCCACTAACATGGAACAGTCTGCAAAAAGAATGGAAAATTACCAAGCTAGTACCACTACATGTTTTTAAAGCTCGGTTGGATGCTACAAAATCAGATGCTGTTGGTACCTGTACTTGTGGTTAAATATGTAATTTGTAATCCCTGTACATTTTGCTGTATGATGTCCTTTTGTTGTTCTGTTGTTTATGTCTTCTTGTGGAACCTACTGCTGCAGGTCTCCCTTGAAAAAGAGATCATTGATCTCAATGGGATTTTACCTGGATAAATAAAGGTTTTGAATTTGAATTTGAGTGCAGATATCACTGTAAAATCAATCGACAGTAAGAGGAATACTTACTTCCGGGTGTACAATTATCCGTTATCCAATGGGAATGGACGCTCACATTGCCTTTAAGGGCAGCCGACACAAACGAATGCCGTGCTTCCATGAGCGTCAAATCCCGCCGCAGATGGGAATACATTGCAATCAGTTGAAAGCTATTTGCGTCCCTTTATGACGCTGAAGGAGCCTAGGAGCGTCACAACTGGACGCCACGGACACTGACCAAACGTCGCTCCTGGACGCTTAGGGAGTGAGAGTGTGTTGCATTTCAGATGTGATGTTTCAGTTGTGCTCTTGATAAGCCATTAAAACAGTAAAAACACGTTCAGTTTCCTTTTGCTTTTTGTGTCTCCTGTTCACCAAAACATACCATCTGTGATGGAAAAAGAAAGTAATCCAAAAGTAATCTAAAAGTAATCTGAATAGGTTTTTAAGACACGTAACTGTAACTGTATTCGGATTACTTTCAGAGCCATGTATTCAGTAATCAGTAACTGATACATTTACAAAGTAACCCTCCCAACCCTGAGTGTGCATAATGTATATTACTCAGTATAACAGGCATACTCTCTTTATTTGCTTTAGTTTAGTAGATATCTTCAAACAAAGAGTCGATATTTTTCTAAAACCATTTAGTGCTTCACATAATAAAATACACATATATCCAGTCTCTGATAGTGTTACGTTATTATGAGAGTGCTCTGTTTGATTCTGAAATTGTATATATTTATATAAATATACATGTCATAAGTATAAATAGATACAAGCATAAATAAATGTAGGAATAAAAACATGAACAAATAAATACAGGAATACATATCTTGCAGTGTTTTCAGGGAGCTGTAGTGTGTGTGCTGTGGCTCAGCTGGAAAGCAGTTGACTCATGACCACAGGGTCTCTGGTTCGACGACTGAACAATATGTATTTTTTGTTGTTTATAAAAGCTACAGCTAAATGAGATAATGTAGTTAATAAATGTATTCTTTGATATGGTTTAGCCTTTCTCAGGCTACAACATGGTTAAGTTTATGAATATTATTAAGGAATACAAATCCCTCTTTGCAATGTTTACCAGCCTCCTTAGGCTTTTCAATCACAATCATTCAACTGGAATAAATACAATATTGTTAACATGAAAATATGATTTAATGTTCGTTGTTTAGAGTTATTCTAAGGCTTTACTCATTGGGAACTCGGTATGAGAGAGCACACTGTTGAGATGTCCAATCTGCCTGTTTTACACACTTTGACCAACAGGGGGGTTTGTGTTCAAATGAAGCCCATGATGAAGCCTCATGAGATGAACCCTTTTGCGAACCAATTGGCTGGAAAGCTTCAAAGCTTCATAAGGCTTCATCTCACCATCACTACTGTTTAGTTGCGGATACTAGGGTTACATTTAGAGACTGAATTTGACTGTGAGTGCACGTGTGTGACGATTAGAAAATGCATTTGAATCCTCCATTTCCATAAATGTTCAGACCAATGGCATTTGAGATGGTACTCAAGCTAAAAATTAAAGTTTGAGAAGTGGCTGTAGAGAAACGGGATTATGGCTAGGTTCTTATCGATGATCCACACTCAGCAGAAGAGGGCGGTAATGGTTAAAACCATAGGTTAATTAAAACCCAAAGAGAAGAAGAATGAGAGCTGGCTGTGGGCGGGGCCTGGGTGTATAAAGAGAGGGCGGGGCGTGGAGGGTCCTTCAGTCTCCCGCAGCCAGGCAGACTATCGAAATGGCGGCGCCAGCAGAGAGGATGGAGGTAAGGTGTCCAATAGGAAATTAAATAAACACCTAATTAATTTGTGTACACGATAAACGCATATCAGCATGATCAGTATTCCAAACGATGTATTAGTTGTTTGACTTAACGTTTAGCTTTTGTCCTTGCATTCGCTTCAGCTCATGATTCATCCATTTTAGTTGAAGCTAACTTGCTATCGTTAACGTTACTATGTGATGCACCCGCTCATTCATTTGGGGTCGCTCATCGGATACAGCTACATTTTGACGTATATACTTTTGTGTTTTACTTTTACGTATGGATATCGACTTTGAAACCGATGGCCATCGCCGTACGTTAAAGCGACTTCTGGTGGCAGAAACGTAGTTTTACTTGGTGCGACAGCAAGCCGGCCTGTGGGACCGCATGGGAGCCAGCGTGTTAGCCCCGTTAGCTTTCTGTCTAGCTCATCCATTACATTACTCCTCCGTTGGTTCAAACACATTCCACGATC
The DNA here is from genome assembly GCF_902827175.1 of Gymnodraco acuticeps. Lineage (NCBI taxonomy): Eukaryota > Metazoa > Chordata > Actinopteri > Perciformes > Bathydraconidae > Gymnodraco > Gymnodraco acuticeps. Next base: position 234,422 of record NW_022992067.1, read on the forward strand.
AAGTAAACATCTTCCAACAGCGTCGTGTTTTGTTGGCGGCATCACTATCTTATTTTATGACTTGTTGTTGTATTTTATAGTTGTTCGACTTTAGTGACGTAGTAAGTTTAAGCAAACAGCTAATAACGCCGAGAGTGAATTGTCTGTGACAATGTGGCCTGACTGTGAGCTGATGTACCGATGCTTTTGATGAATGTTTATTTGACAATATCCGTTTTTAGAGGAAGGCCACGATCACTTCAGCACCATGAACCATGTGCTCCATCTTTGTGCGGGCTGGCCTCATTCATTGCCTGCTCGGACAGTCACAGCATAGTACATTTATTTTGGCTTAAACCAAAATCAATATGAATTTATCTATTTTTTTTAATTAAATTAAGCATTATTAAAAAATCTGTCCAAACACGTGTGTACATCTATAAAGGTGGTAGTACTGTGTTTTAGCTGCACATAATTGCAGCTTGTGTCTCAAAAAACGTTTGCTCGTGCAGTGGCTAGTACTCAAAGAATATCCAATTGTTCTATGTTGAGTTTTACCTTTACCATACGGCTGTTTGCTTTGTTAATATTCTGTCTGTGTCCCCATCAAGTAAAACTATCGGTTTTATGTTGGGAGCTGGACCAAACCTGACACAATGGCCGAACTTACTTGGGTTGTAATTGTGGGTGTCTTTTGTTGAGATTTCTCAGGGGGAGAGCTCAGCCAAGCCTGCAGCGGAGGATATGACATCAAAGGACTACTACTTTGACTCTTACGCCCACTTTGGCATCCATGAGGTAATTCCCTTTCAACTCGACAAACTGCTGTGCTTAGGATTTCAGATGATCAACCCATATAAAGCCTTTCTGTTTTGTGTAACAAGATGTAACCCTCCCATTGTTCCTTCAAATGTAGGAAATGCTGAAAGATGAGGTTCGCACTCTGACCTATCGCAATTCCATGTTCCACAACAAGCACCTGTTTAAGGACAAGGTGGTGCTGGATGTGGGCAGTGGGACAGGCATTCTCTGTATGTTTGCTGCCAAAGCTGGAGCCAAGAAGGTTATCGGGGTATGTGTTGGTACTAATCCAGTTGGAACGGTTGACCCATGTTAACTGTTGCTCTTTAGTGGCATAAGAAGGCAGTGTGAATTAAAATGTTGCTCTTTGTTTTATTAGATTGAGTGTAGCAGCATCTCAGACTACGCTGTGAAAATTGTGAAGGCCAACAAGATGGATGACGGTGAGTTACTGGAATTATTCATGATTGCTCAATATAGGAATGTCTTTGGATCTCACAGGAACCAAGGGCTTAAAGGTTGTAGCTGATGACCCTTTCTGTGTTTACAGTTGTCACTATCATCAAGGGAAAGGTGGAGGAGGTGGAACTGCCTACAGATGGCGTCGACATCATCATATCCGAGTGGATGGGCTACTGCCTCTTCTATGAGTCCATGCTCAACACAGTTATTTATGCCAGGGACAAATGGCTGGTGTGTATATTTGTTTGTTTGTCTCAACACATTAAAATACACGAGTTCTTCTGCACTGTAGTGATGAGGTTTCCCACGAGTCCAAACTGACACAACAGTACTTTTGTGTTGTACTGCCATAACAAATACATTTTTATTTGACCAATCACTTAAAATAAAAACATTTGTATGCCTTATTTCTATTTTCTCCTGGTAATTCCTATGGCAAGTTGCATTGTATTAATGGACTTCAATTCTAGCTAATATGAGAATTTAAGGTAATGTTTGATTAAATAATATTCTATGTTTTATAGCATTGGCATAAAACTGCTATTAGACATCAATCATGAGTTGGACGTGTGACAAAATGCACCATGTTGCTCGTTTCTCACACGAGTCTGACTTCTGTTTCCCCTCTACAGAGACCAGATGGACTCATTTTCCCAGACAGGGCAACCCTTTATGTCACTGCCATCGAAGACCGACAGTACAAGGACTACAAAATCCACTGTGAGTAGTTTAACATTCATGGGTCTATGTTGTGTCAGACTCATTGTGAGGTCGTTGTACTTAAGGGTTTACGTATATAAATAAACGTATTTACTCATGTCTACCCATGGGTAACTAGCCATTTTCTACTCTTTAAAAAAAAAGTATCTTAAAGGGCCCATGTCATGCTTTTCTGGTTATGACCCGTCCCCTTGTGTGTTATGTAGGTTTTTCTGCATGTAAACGGTCTGCAGAGTCACAAACTCTCAAAGTACACCTTGTAGCGAGTAAAACTCTAACACAGAGAAGACCTGTCTATGCTGCCCCAGAACGCCTCGCCTCGTTGGAGATTTTTCCCCTAGTATAGGGACGTAATGATACCAAGGTCCAAATGGACCAATCTGTGGAGCTCCTCACACACACACACTCACTCACTCACTCAGCCTTATATTTTCTCAGCCGTGGTTAGGGATGGGTATCGTTAAGATTTTACCGATACTACTTATCGATACCGGTATTTTTTGATACTTTTCAATAATTTGGTGCTCAAAATTATAGACATGATACAAGATGTGAAGATTAAACAACAGTCATTTTATTGTAATTTATTTTTATTTTGTTTAACTTTTTCAATGTCATACCAAGCAGGTAGAGTGTTTGACAGTGTCTCTGGAAGGGGGGTGGTAATTAGGGGCAGTTCATAAATCCATGTAAACATGACCATTATTCAGTTAAAACGAGACACTGCGTGCGCACCTCCTAAACCGGAATCTCCAGTCGGCTAACCATTATAATCAGTTTATTTATAATTGTAATGATGGATTATCAGTATTCATTTTAAAGTTACACAAACATTGGATTAACCATTTTATCCCCTTGAACACAACTTTTGATCACAAAACAGCAAAGGTTAGACATAATTATCATCATGGCTAGGGATGGGTACCGAGCCCCCGGGCTGAATTATTAAAGACCGTGGTACAGTTAAGCTCCGACGTTATCAGTCTTATCGGTACTGGAGACATGTAAAAAATATGTCATATGTATTATTGCTAAACAAACATTATATCTCAGTTTTAGTGTTGACAACTCCGTTTCTAATAAGCAAAAAGACTGCAAAATCCGTCTATGATTATTTTCGATCTTTCCAATCCAGACAAGAGATCTCTCTCCCCCGCCTGCTTGCAAGGGGCACACACAAAATTGGCGGAGAGAACATGGTCCGATGTGTGGTTCAACTTTACCCGTCTCGATGTGGACAATGCTCGTTGCCAAAAGTGCAATAAGAGTTTAGCAGGGGGGCCGGAGATAAGGAAAATCCACCCAAATGGCCCCAGAAGAGGTTTTGTTTTGTGCTAAATCTCTCTAAAAAGGTCAAATATCACTTGTTTTGCATCAATCTTGATACAGGGTACTTATTATATGTTGTACTTTGGATTCCTAAAGCTTTTAGTCTACTAACCCATCATCCAAGGTTAGTTTTCACTACAAGTACAACATATTTTTTGGACGGACACTATAATTTACTACAGTTTACCATGTTCAATCTGAATTTTCTTTAAAATAAAAAACATCTATATTGATTCTGACTTTTCTACATCCAACTCACAGGTTTATCATTACTTTGAGAACAAAGATTATTAATTTAATCCTTTTTAGAAGGGAAGATATGGTCATTTGTTCTGGGAATGTCATTTTCGAGCCTGAAACCTGAAAAACCGGCTCAGGGCTTAACAGGTTAAACTAAGGAAGTAGTGTAATTCATATACCGATGGCAGCACCGTTTGTCCAGCGTCAGGTACCGGTACTGACTTAGTACCAGTTCTCGATACCCATCCCTAGCCGCGGTACTCCACGGAGTTTCGCCAACACACACTCACTCAGCCGCGGCTTCGTGGATCTCCACTCACAGTTCGCCACACTGCTCAGGCTGAGTTCTGCTGTGTCTTGCATAACCCACACAGCAACCAGGAAACGACACCACTAATCCAGCTCACACTGTCTGCTCATCGAGCCCTGCAACGTCCCGACAACACGGCACCATTCTCATTTGTTTATAATCACTAGTGTCCTTTTCTGGTTAACAGGAGCTCCAACAAGGCGTGTAGGACAGAGAGTGAATACACATACTATACAGAGATGCTGTATGAGAAACCAATGTGAATTTGGAAAATTGAACAATATAAATCTATTCTAGTAGACCTCAACAATGGAATTATGATCAGTGGAAATCGCCATGACATGGTTTCATAAAACACATTTTATTTTTGTTTTAACTGCAGTCCTTAACCATGATCCCAAAGTACACATCGCACAATGAAATGTGTTGCCGCCCAGGCATTTGACTAATAAGTTCAACCCTTGGCACACGACTGGTGAGCCGCACATCTAATTTCTGCTCTTGTGTCTGTATTAGGGTGGGAGAACGTATATGGTTTTGATATGTCATGCATCAAGGAGGGTGGCAATTAAGGAACCCCTGGTTGACGTGGTGGATCCTAAGCAGCTGGTCAGCAGCGCCTGTCTCATCAAGGTGGGTGGACCAATGCTTGTGTTGAGATTGTTATGATTTTCAAATAGTGTTGGCGCACAGTGTCATTCGCAGTGACATGTTTTCTATAATAAATTCTGACTCCTCCCTTTGTTTTTCAGGAGGTGGACATCTACACAGTGAAGGCAGATGATCTGACCTTCACCTCCCCGTTCTGCCTGCAGGTGAAAAGGAATGACTACATCCATGCCTTGGTCACCTACTTCAACATAGAGTTCACCCGCTGTCACAAGAGGACCGGCTTCTCCACCAGTCAGTATAATTACTAATGATACCACTGGACAGTGTTCTATCGCTGTATATATGTCTTAGTGTCAATAATAACCATATTCCACTCTGTAAGACACTCAAACTGTGAGTCTTCGATATGTGTTTGCATACCATGGATTAGAATTGGCAATTAATTAGCACTGGTAATTCAACATCTGTAAACTCTGGTCAATGGTAACAGTAACAGCGAGCATTTTTTCCCAAATGGTTCTTAACGAGATGTAACGGGCATCTACTTTGTACAACAGTATCACTTGACTTTTGAAAACAGTACAGATGTTTCTACAGTACCATAAGTACAAGGCTGTGTGTAAATGTATTGGCTATCCAAATGGACCAATCCGTGGAGCCGTTACGTGAAGTCTGTGGATTGGTCCAAATGGACCAATCCGCGGACTTCCTCACACAATCTTTTCTCAGCTGCAGCTCCGCCGATTTCTCCTCCCTGAGACGGCGGGGCTAGACTGTGAGTCGGTGTGTGTTCGGGCTGGGTCTCGCAGACGGCCACTGGGCTCATAGGGAGGGGGGGGGGGGGCAGGAGTTCCAACAAGCCGCTTAGGACAGAGTGAATACACATGCTATACAGAGATGCTGTATGAGAAACCAATGTGATTTTGGGACATTGCACAATGTAAATCTATTCTAGCAGACCTCAATAATGGAATTATGATCAGTGGAAATGGCCATGTCATGGGACCTTTAACAATTGGGGCATTTCACTGGTATTGGTATCTACTACTTTCTGTAATTATGACATCTTAGTTGTTACTGAGATTTACTGCGTTAGTAGACATGAAGCTTTGTCATATGGAAGGGAACCATGATTTCATCAGTAGGTTGGAGAAACAACTGATGATTTTTAGGCTGAAACTGCCTAAACGGAATGAAGTTTCTTGATATTTGGCTGCATTTATGGGTTAAACCCATCCTGCTCTGAACCACTATGATGGGTTCATGCTTTGGGCATTGACTTGGATCAAATTAACATCTTCAGAACTCCAAAGTATTGAGTTTTAACAGCAGACTGCTTTTCACTTCCCTCCTCAGGCCCAGAGTCTCCATACACCCACTGGAAGCAGACTGTCTTCTACCTGGACGATTACCTGACTGTGAAGACCGGGGAAGAGATCTTTGGCACAATCAGCATGAAGCCAAACAGCAAGAACAATGTAAGCAAGAAGTTTGGAAGTTCTTATCTACTCTTGTGCTTTGTTCGTTTTGTCTGACACGTTGTTGTGTTTTCAGAGGGATCTGGACTTCACCGTCGACCTGGACTTCAAAGGTCAGCTGTGTGAGGTGTCGAAGACGTCGGAGTACAGGATGCGTTAGAAGTCTCTGTCCCTCCTGGTGTTAGTTTGTCTTGAGTAGAGGACAGGTAATACTCTTTGACTGAGTCTGTACACTAGTTTGATGCTCCCCATGCAGCAACGTTTTAGAAACTTCTTTTTTTTTTTGGTCATTTTCTTGTTCAGACGTTAACAGTATTTAAAAGGTCTTCACATCCTCGGTCAATGTGAGTTGTCATGGTGACATAGTCGCTAAACATAACTTGTGTTTGACATGTGCCTGGTGTTTGAGTCCAACATGTTCTGGGTTTTCCCCTGAGGTTCTTGTCTTTGCATGAGTGACACCATGGCTGCCAGTAATACTGTCAGTCACTTTGGGATGTCCTTATGTTTGATTCTGATGAAGTCTTGTGTCATAGACAAGACACCTGTGCACCAAACACCAAATGCCCTGTTCAAATGTTTAAGAAAAAACAAATTTATATCATATTGCAATTTTTGGAAAGATAACTTCAGATCCAAATGTTTACTTGAGACTAAATACCTTTCCTTTTTTCACATATTTTTTTTAAATGAGCTGTCATACCACCATTCCAAACTTTTTAGTTTTGTTTTTAATCTGTGGGCAACTTCTCCTTTTAGGAGAATGATTAACAAACGGCACACGTAAAAATTGATTGAATTTAGTCTGAATACTGTGACTTAATTAAACCCTATTCTCGCGTAACTGTGAACTATAGACTTAAAGCCTGCTTAGAATCGGTATGTTTTATATTTGGACAGCATTAGAGATGCTATTCTTGCAGGCAGCACAGTGAGCTGAGATACCAGAGGCTGATTCAAACATGCTCCTGTTGGGGCCTCTGCTGAGCGATGGCTGGGTTGCAGCATTTGAGATGCTCAAGATATCATTTTCTGGCTTTAATCCGCTCACACCCTTGAGCATCAGTATGTCCATTAGTGCTTCACATAAGGAGAAGATGGCCATGTGTCCACTGGCCCATATTTGTTAGTTTGTCTTGATCCAGTGGTAACTATGTTGGCACTGCTGGGAGCTCTGACCCCTTGTTTTTCTCTTTTGTATTTTTGTCACCTGCTTGTTTTTTTTTAAGAAAATAAAACTAATAAACTTTTATTGCATTGGCTACAGAAGTGTTCTTCTATGAAAGCATCTCTCTGTAAAGATGCTTAGTATTACTCCATTGTGTATCCTCTCGAGTAAGTGGTCTGTGATCTGCATATAATAAACTTTGACTGAGCCAGGAGTTGTAGCTGCACCTGCATTCAAAAGTATCTTATCAAATTCCACATTGAGTCACTGTAAAGATAACTGTTCAGGAAAGATCTTCCAAAAAATGAGTCTGCAAAACTCATTTTGGTCATCGATGGTTGTGCTGAAAAATATCTCAAAAATAAATGTCTAATTTAAGCCTCCAGTGGGAGAAGCATACTTGGGAGGAAAGGGGTTTGTACATAGGCATTAGAGTGAAAATGATGGTGATGTATGTGTATACATTAATGCTCAGATTGTGAGTTGTGTTGCTTTAGATTGAATCTGCATTTCTGCAGAGGGTTAGTCCAGCTCTTGTCTACACTTCCTGGTCCTGGTTGTTAATTTACTTGAAGGACAAGCAGCTAGCCCATGTCAGTGCCTTATGTGTTCAGGGTCCGTTACGCTTACCAATGATGTCACGCATTGGCTGTACGCCAACCCAAGAGGACATTTTACACGGCCAAATTCCACATGTATTGAGACTCAACGTAAGAGCTTGAGCCTCTGCTCTTCTGGGGGTGCTAACATCCACTTCATTCTTTACTTTGTCCGTTATATGTAGAAGATATTACTTTTTTCTCCGTCATGTTGTTTCCATAGCAACAACTTCGAAATAAAAGCATCTAAATGAAACAGGAAGTTAATCTAAATTACATTTAAAACACTGCAACGAAAGTAACAAAAACAATGTAATATCCTTTTCCGTTTTACAGAACACAAATTGGGTTATTTACATAATTAGGTACTAAACTGGCCTTGCCAAACTCAAAGCATTGAGAGGGTTGTTAAAATGGTGACTGAGGCTTCTGCTAAGTACTTCTCACAGGAAAAGAGGGATGGAGGAGGGATCAGAGCTCAGGAGACTAGCAGGAGACTGATGTCAAAGCAGGACTTGTGCAACCTGGCAAGGTTCAAGAAGTCCGAAGATTGATCTTTGTAATCTTATCCAGTTATATATATGCAGTTCACCTGTTAATACATATTTTTAAATGATTTGGCTTTGTCAATAGAAATTATTTCCCTATTTTTTACTATCTATATAAAGGTTCAAAAGGGTAAAATTGCCAATTTAGAAATATAAAACGATGTAGGTTAGTTATCCTAAAAATAAGCTTATATTTTAATTCCCCATAAAAATACAAAATGTAGACACCCCCATGTTAGGATTTCCTTCAGATTCATGTTAGCACCTGAGTATGACCCGCCCTATTGGTGTATGATCAAATTCGATTTCTAATTTTAAATAAAAGGAAAGAAATTCACAGTTAGTCAAACAGGAGTTTTTAAATGATCGGGAAATTACGTTGTAATGATAATAAATCACCTCCCTCGTTCAGATTAATGTCGATTGTTATTTTTTATGTTTGAATGTTAAAAAATAACAATCGACAGTGTAAACATAATTATGTAAATAACCCAATTTGTGTTCTGTGAAACGGAAAAGGATATTACATTGTTTTTGTTACTTTCGTTGCAGGATCTTAAATGTAATTTAGGTTAACGGTGGGGTAGGTAAGTTTGAGAAACCGGCTCGAGATACACTTTTTGTTATATTCCATGGAATGCTCTTAACATCCCAATAGCAATGAATATCTGAAGTGCTTTCACAAAAAAATCCATAAAACATGTCATCTGTGGAAGCCGTGGTACTGTAAAAAGCACGACCAATCATCTGAGCCGGCCCGGCTAAAGTAACTGGATGGCCTACCTGCCTGTCAGCCTTCCATCTGTGCACAAACTTATCTCGTGCCCTCATTGGTCATGTGTGTGTTCGTGTGTGTTGGAGGAGGGGCTCTGTGAGGAAGTGGCAGATTTTTTCCGGCTGTGTATTTTCAAATTCTAGCGCACTCGAGCTGGTTTCTCCAAAATGACCTACCCCACCTTTAACTTCCTGTTTTATTTAGATGCTTTTATTTTGAAGTTGTTGCTATGGAAACAACATGACGGAGAAAAAAGTAATATCTTCTACATATAATAACAGACAAAGTTAAGAATGAAGTGTATGTTTAAATGTTAGCACCCCCCGAAGAGGCTCAAGCTCTTACGTTGAGTCTGGAGTTTCAATACATGTGGAATTTGGCCATGTAAAATGTCCTCTTGGGTTGCCTTACAGCCAATGCGTGACGTCATTGGTAAGCGTAACGGACCCCGAACACAGTACAGTAGAACAGATAACGATCAATAGAGTATCCAAGGAATACAAAATATAATATATAACGAATAAATGAAAAATCTCTACAAAAGACATAGGCTACACTACAAAAACGTATTGACATGGGTAATATACATAGAAAAGGCTTCAAATGTGTTCAGTATTGTATGAACATTGTTTGAATTGCGGGGTGGACATTAGCCTCTTAAGCCCCAAGCCTGTTTTTCAGGTCTCGGGCTCGAAAATGACCATATCTTCCCTTCTAAAAGGGTTAAATTAATAATCTTTTTTCTCAAAGTAATGATAAACCTGTGAGTTGGATGTAGAAAAGTCAGAATCAATATAGATGTTTTTATTTTAAAGAAAATTCAGATTGAACAAGGTAAAAAACTGTAAATGATAGTGTCCGTCCAAAAAATATTTTGTACTTATAGTGAAAACTAACCTTGGATGATGGGTCAGTAGACTAAAAGCTTTAGGAATCCAAAGTACAACATATAATAAGTACCCTGTATCAAGATTGATGCAAAACAAGTGATATTTGACCTTTTTAGACCTTAAAAAAACCCTCTTCTGGGGCCATTTGGGGTGGATTTTCTTTAGAGGTTTCTCAATACTCTAATTTCCCCTCCTCGACTCCTATCCTCGATACTTAGTCCCGCCCACAGCAGATGCGAGCGGAGGAGAGAGGAGGGGAGCCGAGGAGAGAGGAGGGGAAGCAGCAGGCGGTTAGAGAAATGAGAACTCCTCTCCTCTGAGCGGTCATTTTAAAGAGACGTCCATTAATGATGACAGGAGGCACAGCAGCCCTCTGTCTGATGGACAGATGTGTTCATGACCAGTTATATATTTACTTTGATTCATTCACAGTGCGGTATAATGAGACAATAACAGGCTACAGATGCGGACACACACACACACACATATATATATAAATATATACAATTTAAAGTATGAGAGCACTCTCATAATAACGTAACACAACCAGAGACTGGATATATCCCCCCCCCCCCTCCCCTCTGGTCGCTGAAATGGGGAATTGAAATTACGGGCCAAAAGTTGTACAAGTATTAAAAGTAAGCATAGACACCAAACCAACTGGGACCCGTCTGTCCGCCGCATCTATGCACTGTACAACACACACACCACACTGTACCACACACACACATCTACACACTGTACCACACACACCTACGCACTGTACAACACACACACCTACACACTGTACCACACACACACGCACACCTACACACTGTACCACACACACACATCTACACACTGTACCACACACACCTACACACTGTACCACACACCTACAGCTCCTAAAGCATAATCAGGCTACAGCCGTTGTGTATTTTATTATGTGAAGCACTAAATGGTCTTAGAAAAATATCGACTCTTTGTAGATATCTACTAAACTAAAGCAAATAAAGAGAGTAGGCCTGTTCTACTGAGTGATATATATTATACACACTGCTCTGCTTTCTGCACGGACCTCACAGCTGTTCTCTCTGGAAACATCATGTCGCGATGAAAGCAGTTTCTAAAATAATATCCAGGGCCCAGGAGTTCAACACTTGTAATCCCTATCTGATCAAATCAGATTTGGATTTTGGGGAGTTCAAAACCAAACAACAGGATTAGGATCACTTTGATATCCGATCAGATCAGGAAATCCAATCCAAGCTTTAATCTGGATCAAATCTTCAAAACGGGTAGTTCAAACCGACAACACAGGATTGGGATCAGTTTGATCCCAAACAACTGGATTATCCTGATCCCACCAGAGGGGTGGATTTCCAGTGGATTACCAGAGCAAAATGTACTGTACCATTTATTTAAAAATATGTTTCAATATAAATTAGATGGCAACATTTGTTAACTGAAATAATACACCATTTTTAGCCTTCATGGGAAATACATTTTATTTTTCATTTTTTGTTCACGTTTGTGGTGGCCTATTTTGTTTTCAACCAAATGTTGATGACATAAATATTTATGCTCATAAAAGTATCACAGCAAAGATTGTCAATCACAAATGTAATTTAGATTAAAGTAAAAATATCTTCAACAAAAAAAAAGTCCATCATCTGTCATCGCCTTTCAAATTAAAAAATATAATTAGACATTATAGATGTCTCTGCAATGTGGTCTCTTGTCTTCCTTGTATTATTTTTCATTTCCACTAGATGGCGCTCGGTAGGATTAAAGCACTGATATTCAGGATCTAGTAATCTTGAAAAGTCGTAATCTGGATCAGGTTGATCCTATCCTGAATTGCTTTGAACTCCAGGGACAACATTTGGCCGATTTGTCTGATCCTGGATCACAAAAAATGGGATTTCAAAATCTGATCGGATCTGATTGAGATTAAAAGTGTTGGGCCCAGGGGATGCAGGCAGAGCTGTCATTGGCTGAGATAAGTCCAGCCGTGCGTAACGCCTCCACCGTTCCCGGAAATGCGCCGTGGAGGACCCATCAGTGACTCCTCGGTTAGAGCTCCTCCAGAGAGCCTGCTCGATGCTCGGTCCTCGGCAAGCCCCCAGGAAGTGCGCCGGAGTCTGATGAGAATATTCGTAGTGGCCAAACGGCGGTACTACACTTCCGTTTGGTTGCTGGGCCCGGAAACACTTTTTCCCATTGACTTACATTGGGAAAGAGTGGTCTGTAACTCGTTGGATAATTTTTTTTAAACTAAATAAACAACCCAGTATGAACACTTGTATAGCCCTTATTAAAAACATTCGTTCCTCAAGTTGTAAAAATGTGCTAATAACGTTATTCTGAGAGTTATTTCCCTCGGCATTATGAACGCGCATCTAACCCACGGGACCGCGCCGCCCGGCACGTTCATGTTACGTGTTCAGTACTACATGAGTTTCTCTTTACCCATGGATGCACAATAACAACGGACCATATCGCCTTACTGCCATCCCACGGAGCTGTAATAATGGATATATTGCACATGTTTGCTGTAATTCATCATTTGTAAAATATTATACTACATGGGCTGTATGATTAAATCTTGTACCGTAAATGTTGTATTAAATAAAGTTAATATTACCGACGTAGATTAACGTCCCTGTAGCTTCTTATTGCACTTGCAATATACCATTAAAAGAGTTGAACGTAGCTGTTTGCTATTAGGCCGACTATATATTAAGTCGTCATATTTATACATAGGCTATCAATAAAGATATGTGTCAAAGCTCTAATCAAATTAACAGTTGTATTAATTATAATTGTATATATATATATATATGTATATTGCCTGTGTTGTATATGTATACACACAAATGAACAACCTTGTGTTTTTTGTAGTGTTTATTTTAGTGTTGTTTTATTCTTATCCACATTTTGATTTCAGAGCACAGGCCAGGAGAATGCTGGGCACAACATCACGCTCAACAGTGAAGCTGGCAATGCTGAACAAAACCAGTTATAATATTTATTCCGCTGAAAAAGTGAAAGCTTTACGAAAATGGAATTAAAAATACATAAGCATTTCAGGTAGAAATTAGCATTTTATATAGAAATTCACAAATATAAGAAATGAAACCTAAAAGAGATGTTAACAAATGTATACCTCTGATGGCTGGCATAGTAGAACAAGGTGAACAAAATAGTGACACAAAATGTTAATACAATTTATATAGATTAAAAGGTAATATAATATTGATTACAATTATTCTATTAAAAAATCCACCAAACATTATCAACAGGAAAGCCCTCTGAAGGCATGTTATGGTTTGAAAAAAGTTGAGGATGGGGTCCAGACAGTTCAATCAGGAGAGACTTCATTTTGTTTAAAGAACATTTATTGACACATGTCATATGATAAATGTTAAGTCTTTGGCGATTAGACCCCGATTCTGAAATGGTATATCTAAAGGGGGAAATGCAGCCGTGAGCATATAGGGAACCCCCCGGGGTCTAGACACTGGTGATGATGATGCTGAAGATCTGGATTTGATGAGGAGATGGGATGAAGAGGAGGTGTGATGAGGTCTTTGGATTAGCTCTCCTGGTACTGGATGTGATGAAAGGAGATGGATGGGGGGGAGGGGGGAGGCGGGCGGCAGCATGAACACCTGGAATCACAGCTGACTGCAGGAGAGAGGAGAACCATTACAAAAATTGTAATAATGTCAACAAGACATGAACAGATATAACCACTATCATTCAATTCTGTAATTGCAGGTTTGTTAGCATGATATTTCAAACATAAATGGCCTGTCTTAGTTTAAAGCCCACTCACCACGTCAAGGTGCAGGCCACGAGTGAGGACACAACAACGATCACAGACAGTACATACACACGAGACAACACTTACATACATATAAATAACTTACATATAAAATGTTTGGATAGTTATTTTAATACAATGAATACATTTAACACATTGAATACATTGAATACTTTGAATACATTTAACACATTGAATACATTTAACACATTGAATACATTGAATACATTTAACACATTGAATACATTGAACACATTGAATACATTGAATACTAAACTCTAAATAACTAATATACATCTCCAGTGTGGCAATATTGCTGCAAGATTTGGTATCAGATATAAAAAAAAAAAATACATGTTTAGAATTTTGCGTGTCCATGTTCAGTATAGACTTGTGCCGCGTTAAGCGTACTCCAAGTAGTATGTTGAACACAGACTTGCAAACAAAATACACCAAATTGAACTTTCAGTTACAGTTGAAGGTACAAATACAACATAATGAATATTGGCTAGAAAGAAGCTTGGGATGTTGCTGTTGACATTCACATAAATCATTCCACTGTTGAAAACCATGTGTTGCGTTGCTTAACAATAAATAAACAGAGGACTGTGACATACATTCAAATACAAATATAGAAGAAGATATAGAATAAATAAGTTAACTTACAACAGTCATAAGGAAAAGAAAACACATAGCCTACAGAGCTCATACATATATAGAAGGAAGTATAGAATAAATAAGTTAACTTACAACAGTCATAAGGAAAATAAAACACATACAGAGCTCACATATATAGAAGGAAGTATAGAATAAAAAAGTGTACTTACAACAGTCATAAGGAAAAGAAAACACATACAGAGCTCATACATATATAGAAGGAAGTATAGAATAGTATAGAATGTGGATTGCCGCCACAGGAGATGTTGGAAAGAGAGGCTGAATTTAGCGCAGCCCAGACCTAAATCCCCCGCGCCCCTCCCCCTTCACACGCGGTCACGTTCAGTGTTCACTGTCGTGTCACTGAGGCTAAAGAGACAACGCTTTGTATATAGGCTACAGACAGTCTATGCTAACAACCGACAACAGTTTGCTCCAAAAGGTAAGAGACGAAAACATATTTATTTTCTAACCTGCCTCCTTAATGTCTGTATGTAATGTAACATGTTCTCATATAAAAGAGTAAAATAAGCCAAACCACTCATCAGCAACCGCTACTGTGGCTAAGCTAATGTTGGGTGTTTGCACAGTAATTTTCCATACTTTTCATAGTTAACCAAAATGCTAGAAATGTATGCATGCCAGCAGTTCTGCAATGTTAACTCTGTATGCATTAGCTAACTTTCTAGAAACCAGACTTTGCATTTATAATTCGTTTTATATATATATATATTTGTATTTCAAATCTATAAATGTGAGATGAAAAAACTAAAAATGACATATCTTTTTCACAACTAATTTCCAATGCAATGTCCCTACCATTGTAAACGACGATGCATACAGAATCTTCAAGAACACATATTATTTTAAAGAGGCGTGAAGAGCTAATCATTTGTACTTTATTTATAGATGGCAGAAATAGCCGGATCGACATCCAGAGAGGAAATCCTGAAGGAAAGTGGGCCTCCCGCCATACTTGGACAAGGTGCTGTATAGTTTTTATAAGAATTTTTATTCATTTTGTTTCAGTAATTTTTTGATTGCATACCCTTTACTTTCATATAGCAAAAACAAATATATTGTACCTTATTTTTACATCTGATAAGTGAAATCAGTTGATTGTGACCTTATCACAAAAAGTCAGTGACTTGATACATCCTGCTTCGTAATAATGCATGAAATCGTCATGCATTATTTAATGTAATATTAATATATAATCTTAATCCTTATAAAGTTTCATCATGATTCTATATACAAGTATAGAGTTATATGTAATATAATATACAAATTAAACTTGTGTAGTCTTAAAAATATGATGAAAATGATATGACAACTCAGGCTACATGTACCGCCTTTTTCTAAAAGATGATCACCAGTAAACGCTTTTTTTTTTCCTTTTTCAATATATTTTATTCTATCTAGGTCCCAATGTGTGGATAATAGGGAGCAGCTACGTTAAACGTGGGGAAGAAAGAGCCAGACACACCATGGGAAGTAACCTGGGTCTCAATTGCCGTGTGTGGTGGTTTGGCAAGGGTGGTCTGAGTTGGAGGAACCTTCTTCCCTTTTTCTATCAGTCCTTGAGAGGAAGAACAGTCCCGGATGTCTTGCTCATCCACTGTGGCGGCAACGACCTTGGCAACATCAAAGGTGTGGAGCTTGTCACAGCGATGAAGCAGGACCTGCTTTCCCTCAGTGACAACTTCTCAGAGATGAAGATAATTCTATCTTCTATCAATGAGAGATGTCACTGGAGGAAAGCCAATCCGGGAAAGCTGAACAAGGCCAGAATGTGGGTGAACAGAGAGATGGGTAAATGTGTTAGTGGTTTGGGTAGAGTGTAAGGCATCCTTGCATTAAGTTTGACTGCCCTGGCATATTTCTATGAGATGGAGTTCATTTCACCAATTTGGGAAATGATATGTTTTTAAGTAACCTTAAACAGTCCCTTGAGGCTACAATCTAAAGTGGTTCTGCATTTTGGATTCTAGCCTCAACAGGATATGTATATTTAACAAGAATAACTTTTAAATTTGACAGGGCAGTCCTCCTTGTAAGGATGTCTTCACTTACTCACACTATTTTTTTTAAATGTGTAATTTAATTAAATTGTTCACTCACATTCTGTGTTCTTCCTCTCTCTTAAACTTTAGTCCCCTTGTCTTTTTCTCTCTTTCCTTCACTCATCTTAGTCCCCTTGTCTTTTTCTCTCTTTCCCTCACTCATCTTAGTCCCCTTGTCTTTTTCTCTCTTTCCTTCACTCATCTTAGTCCCCTTGTCTTTTTCTCTCTTTCCTTCACTCATCTTAGTCCCCTTGTCTTTTTCTCTCTTTCCCTCACTCATCTTAGTCCCCCTGTTTTGTTTCTCTCTTTCCCTCACTCATCTTCCCCAGCCTCACCAGCCTCACCCAGCTTTGGTGTGTCTGTTCTCTTTCTTCTCCATTTTGGATGCTGCCCAGGAGGAAGCGCAGCCACTTCAAGACACTGGTATGGACCTACGTGCTGACGACACAATGTCAGGATTATTATGTCGTGTCTAGGTGTGGGTGTTTTTCCGTTGTCCTTGTCATGTTTTCCTCCCTGTATATTGTCTGGTCACTTTTCCCTGTGTTTTCATGTCTGTCGTTAGTTCCCTGGTGTGTCTAATTTCCTGATTGTTTTCACCTGTCACTCCTTGTGTGTCTCCTGTGCTCATCAGTGTCAGCCCCGCCCCTGATTGTTCCCACCTGTGTCTAGTTACCCTGTGTTTAAATTCCCCTGTCTCCCAGTGTTCAGTGTCAGTTCGTATTGTCTCTTGCCATGGTCAGGTCTATGCTCTTTTATGCTCAAGAATAGTTTTGTTCCTCACTACGTGAGCGATTTTCCTTTTGGTCTCATTTTTTGTCATCTCATCCTGAGATTAGTTAGTGACCTTTTTTTGTTCATCGTGTTTTCTTGGAAAAATAAAGTATCTTACCAATACTTTACCTCTGTCTCCCTGTCTGCAATTGGGTCCAACATCCTAAGTGCCTGAGATCGTAACAGACAACCGTCATCGGCCAGATCACAGACGGCGACGAGACGGCGTACAGAGAAGAGGTCGAAAACCTGACATCTTGGTGCCAGGATAACAACCTCCATCTCAACGTCAGCAAAACCAAGGAGCTGATTGTGGATTACAGGAAGCAGCAAAGAGAGGGACACGCCCCCCATCGCCATCAATGGGACTATGGTAGAGAGAGTCAGCAGCTTCAGGTTCCTCAGTGTCCATCACGGACACGGCTGCATCACGGCCTGTTACGGCAGCTGCACCGCCCTCAATCGTAAGGCTTTCCAAAGGGTGGTGAAAACTGCACAGAACATCACCAGGGCGGAGCTGCCATCCATGGAGGACCTTTACTCCCAGCGGCTCAGGAAGAAAGCCCTCAGTTTATGTTTATGTTTATTTTAGAAATGTTTGGCACATTTGTTCCTATTCTGCTAATGGTATATTGCAGGATATTTAAGTCTCCCATGTACTTTTTAAATTAATAATAGTATGTTCATCTTGATGTTTAACTTGTAATATTGTAATCATCTTAGTTAGAAATGCTGTTTCCACCCCATCCTCTGCTGCTGAATGATTTTTATATATTGTTACTTAAAGTGCTTGTCTTTGATATTATAATGATTACACCAGAAAGTCACTCTTTGTGAGATTTATTTGTTCACATTTTTCCCAGCCACAAGATGATGTTCATTCATTGGAGGCCTCAAAGCTGGGTGAAGGTATTGATGCATGGATCAATGCAATCCTTTACAACAGCATTCCACTATGGTTGGGGATGTCTGTAAAAAAAGGAGAAATAATCTTGCAAATAAGTGTCGCAATATAGGGAAACAAACTGACAAAAACATCAATTAGATCAGAATACATTTACATTGTTACAGCAGAAAAGAGCCAAAGACAGCCTAATGTTACTTAAAGTATGCATACAAAAAGTATTAAAGATTAAAAACAAGAAATTATAATTAAAAACAAATACAAATTTCACAAAATACACATCCTGTAACAGTTTGGAGGATTAGCAGCCTGGTATATTACACAGTTTTAGCGGCATATATATATATATATATATATAGTATACACATGGTTGGTATTTAACAAAAAGGGGTGTTGTAGTGTGTGATATTGGTATTTATGGGAACATTTTACACCTTTCCTTCAAGTATTATACGTTTTAGTTACTTGTGGGCTACTTAACATGAATAATCACAGTTACTATCCTTTTACTCCATCACATTTCAAAAAGAAATAGGCTATTGTTATTTTAACTCCACCACAGTAATCCATCGTCAGCTTTACTTTTTAGATAAAGTTTTAACTCACAATTGATCATAACAGGCTTCAACATATACATTTTTATATATTACCAAGTGGTTTCATGTACAACCCACACAAGTATCATGCTAAATGAAGCTCTGTTGCTTGGATATCACTAGATCCTGATGTCAGCGTAATATAAAAGTACATAACGATTGATGTGTAAGTTAGCATCATTTACTAGCTAGCCGCTAGCTGCTAACTGCCGCCTCGATAATATAAATCCAGTACCATGCTGTCATGAACGTGCGGTGCTGTTACGTGTACGCAAATTCACGTGCTTAATGTGAACGAGCCTTTTGGGCGGCGTGGTTAAAGTTGCGCATGCGCTATGAGCGCACGTACGGGTACTTCTCAGGCATGCCGGGTAATCTGTGACGTTTCGCTCTCTCAAAAGTTGGGCCATTTTGTCATCATGCGCCATTGAGCAACTCTCATAGGAATGAATGAGGCCCCGCCTCCCACGCTGTATCCAGTTCTTATTATACATCCATGGTCCTCGGTCCTCGATGTGCATTTAGGGAAATGAGATGTCCTTCAACATGGCGCGCTGAAATCAATTTCCGGGTCACTACCGGAGGACTGAGGAGTCGAAGAGGGGGAATTACGGCCCGTCCACACAGCAGCTTTTGGCGATTTGTCCACCGCTTCCACCGCGTCTCCGCCCATTGACTTTGAATGGGGATGACGTCACTTTCCCTCGCTTGTCGCCGAACTGCATTGTGGGGGGGCGAGGCGAAGATTTCCAGGATTTCCAGGATGTTCAGGATTCCAAAGTTGAACATTGTTCAACTTTTGAGGCTGAGCTGGAAGCGACAGCCAATCAGATCCGTTTATGCAAATCTGACAGTTCAAGCGCTAGCCAATCAAACCGCGTGCAAGCTGGGAGAACGAGACCCGCAGTTCATTTCTACATTCCACAAAAATGGAGGAGAATTTAGTTATTGCGGTAGCAAATCACCCGGTTCTTTATGACCAGTCCCTATTTACTTACCGGGATACAAACCGGAGGAACCAGGCATGGAGGGAGGTGGCAGAGACAGTGGGTGAAACTGGTAGGTTTTCGCTTGTTTGGGGATTTTATATCCAGTTTACTTCGTTGCTAGTTTACTTCGTTGCTAGCAAGCATAGACAGTATCATTAGCCAGCATGGAATGTAGCATAAAATAGCACCATAAACATTAATCTCATAAATGTTCAAAATGTTAAAAAAATAAATGTTCATCATAGCCCTTCCTATTTGACAATAGTGTAGAAGAACCGGGTTTGTTTGCTTTGTATGTCGGGGGCGGGATATTCATGTGATATTCATGTGATTGGTTGTTGGTCGCGAAATCCCCAAGCTGTCAGACACGCCCAGCTCCAGGATTTTCAAGATTTGGTCAAAGCTGCTGTGTGGACACACCGTTCGAGTATTGAGAAACCTCTCTTATCTCTGGCCCCCCTTCTCCGATTTTGACATGTGACATCTCTTTCTGACCGTTAGAGCCAATAGAATCGAAGGGAAATCGTCCCGCACACACTCATGTTAAAAAAAGATGGCATCTTCGCGCATTCATTCTTGCTACAGAGCGTAGGAATGGCCTGCTCTACTATTTGAAAACGGAATTGCAGTTTTATTGCTTATAGATTATCAGAACATTTCAAAGGGGATATAGCCACATTGGATATTAACCTATGGATTAACTACATCATCGTTGTTATCGTTTTAATGCCATTGAAGACCAGTTTAGACCAGACAAAACCAAGGTAAACCATGTTAGCGGTTGTGGCTACCTAGCGCCACATGTTTTGATGTACGTTTTTGCTGATAACGTCGCAAGTTTGTATCTTTCAGTGTTGAGGTGGGCACCGTTAAAAGAGTTATTGTTATTACTATATGTATATGTATATTAGCTATATGCCATACATATTTGCACACATTCACAGTAAATATGTATTCAGTATGATAGCTGTCTAACAGAAGTTAAATTCATTTCTCACTTATTCTGACAATGTACTTAACCCCCAATAAAAGGACCCAATAAAAATAGTTGTTAAATAATAGTGAAGTCACGTTGTAATAACAATAACTCATCTCTCTCGAGTTTTCTTTTTGTGCTTTGCCAAAAGCCACTGTGTCAAGTGTCCTTCTTGGGTTGCGTATGGAGTTGTCCAATATGGCGGACCAGAGCCGTATAATAGAAGAGTTACGACAACGGAAGTCCAAAAACGGTTATCGTCACGTGGTTCATGTAGAAGAGGATCGTTCCCCGGAAGTTCATGGCGGGCAATGTGAATGCATTGATAACAGGAGATAGAACTACGATTTTTGGTAATTATTAGTGAATAAAGGTTTTGATTTGCAATATTTATACAACAAATCGATATGTGTATGTATTTACATCAATATGTTTTAAAAAATAAAATAGAATTTGCTAATATTAAGTGATAATATTAGGATTAGTGTGAACAACTAGTTTACATGTTAGGCTAACAGTGCCTTGGTTAAAGAGCCTGTTGCTGTTTATTTATAGCTTTGAATTCTTTAAAACCAATATTATCTTCTTAAACTTGTATGGTAGTCAGGAGCATCACTTTCTAATGTTTATTGATATATTTAGAGGGAGGGGATCTAAAGTAATGCTTTAAAATTCAGATTAGATTAATGTCTACCATTTTCTTAAATTCATGGTAGTTTCAGTAATCCCATGGTAATTGAGGACACAAGTTATCTAAATGACTAATGTCATCTTTATGGCTTTCAGAAAGGACAGGAGACCGACAGGTGACTATCAAAGGACTAGCAGCAGCAGCATGATGATGATGATGATGTTAAATGTGTTGTTTTAGGAACATCCATTGCAAATACATGGAATTCAATAAACATTGAATAGCATATCATGCAGTTTGTCTGTGCCTTTTCCTCCGTGTTGTCCTGGTTTGCTGTGCTGCCTCCTAGTCGCCACCATGGTTTGCTGTGCTGCCTGGGGATGCTCCAATCGCTCAGAGAAAGGAGTATGAATGTACATCTTCCCCACTGACACAGAGCGGAGGAAGCAGGAGCAATTTCACGACCAACAGCAACAAAATATGTGATTTATATACAAACACTGCATTTGCACTTTTTCACAAAACGAAAACCCCACCATTGGGAAAGCTTAATGTTTTGTTTAATACAAAAAACAGGGAAAGGCTTGAAAAACACAGAGTTGAGACTCAGGGTGCAGGGTGAGGGTCTCAGTGCAGGTATTCAGGCTCCATTGAATCCCCCTCTGGTTCTTGTGCTGAAAGAGGGATAAACAGACAGGAGAAAGGGTTATACACACCTATATAGCACACCTATTGGATGGGAAATTGCCTTGGGGAGATAAGGTGTGGTCTTTGTTCCCAACTGAAGTTATGGAACTTTATTATTTGTGAGTTTAACAAAGTATGACAAATGGCATCAGTAACAGATGTGATATGAATTTCTATAAAGTTGTCTCACATTCTTGGTCATATTTTATATACAGTATGTAATGAGTATAACATGTCCAGTAAGTATAAAGTGTTTCCTAATACTGTGTATTCAACCACTATGGAATATGTATGTGGGCAGACAAGATTCAGACACAGTTGTTCTGTGTGTGAAGTAACCTCAAGTCACTCCGCAGGCACATTTTGATGCAGACCAGTTTGTCAAGACAAAAAAGGGCAAGACTAGGCTGAGAGCAGAGGCTATACCCACCATCTTCGTGCATCGCCCTGTGGTCAAAAAGAGAAGGGCCCCTGCACCACGATTCACCCCGGGACCTGTATCTACAAAGCCCATAGCTCATGATCACAGCGATAGTGTGAAAGGTGACACAGGTATAATAAGTATGAACTCTTAGTAACAAAAGTAATATTTCTTATTTTTAAGTGGTATAATATTTTAAATGTTCGAACATTTACAGTGGTCTTCTACTTACATTAGTCTCAAAGATTGAGGGAAGAAGGGAAGGGATCACTGCCCTCCACCTGCCAGAGGAGCGCAAACAACAAAAACAAGCAAGGTGTCCCGTCATGTACCTGGAAGTTTGGGTTGGCAAAATGGAGTAAGAGAGGTACTTGAAAAACCTTGGTGGCTCTCTACTCCTGTTGTTACAGTTGTCTTGGTTACAGCTCTCACGTGTTTTTTTGTTGCCATTTCCACATCTTTAGAAAATATGAAATAAAAAATTGAAGTGAAATCAACCTCTTCTCTGGAGAACAAACTTTGATTTCTCTGTCTTGTGAGTTTGCAGTCTTGCAGTTTTGCTCCTCCACCTGTAACATCACTGCCCCTCCACCTGCCATACAGTAGGTTACTAACAAGATTACTTATATAATACAGTGATAGAATACATGTTTAGTATGCTTACTTATATAAAACAGTAGTATTAAACTTACCTTGTGTTTTCACACTCACTTAAGTCCCTCTCCCTTTGCCATCAATCCAAAATCAGCTGAGCTGCAACATTATACAGGCAGGTAATAATCAACATAATCACAAGGACACAATATGGCTCTGCTAAAAACACTCACTCTTACACGCACCAAAGTTATATTTATCTAATATTAAACTCCCTCCACCCCCGCATACAATCCCGTTTAGAAGCCCCTCTTCTCTAATTCAACAACGTTGGACCAAATGACATTAAGAGAACGGAATTTACAATTAAAAGGTTGTTCAACGTCTGTTGCTAACTTGCTTCGGTATCCTAGCTTGATCTGTTATCTGTAAACGTTCCCTAAATCTACTGATTTAGGGATAATCCACTGACATCCTTTAATACACATGTTCATTTGAATCAGATGTACTGATAATATCCGCAATATAAATCTTTAAACTTCTTCTTACCTTTAAAAGTCCGTCACGAACGGTTATTATGCTGCAACTCTACCGCTCTGCTAGCCTTGGCGCTAACTTCCGGGGAACGAATGAGAGGCTCCACGATCCGCCATTGCTGTAAAAAAGTGGTCCATTGGAGTGAACGGAGATGTCATAACTCTTCTATTATACGGCTCTGTGGCGGACCATCTCGCACATGCGCACTGCAGATAGGGCAGGGCTGCTGATCGGGTAGTGACAGTAGAGGCTTCTCAATTCTTAAATTTCCCCTCCTCGACTCCTCGGTCCTCCGGTAGTGACCCGGAAATGAATTTCAGCGCGCCATGTTGAAGGACATCTCATTTCTCTAAATGCACTTCGAGGACCGAGGATCGAGCGTCGAGGAGGCTCTCTGGAGGAGCTATAACCGAGGGATACACTGATGGTTCCTCCACGGCTCCTCCACGGATGCATTTCCGGGAACGGTGGAGGCGTGACGCACGGCCGGACTTATCTCAGCCAATGACAGCTCTGCATGCATCCCCTGGATATTATTTTAGTAACTGCTTTCATCGCGATGCGATGTTTACAGTGAGAACAGCTGTGAGGTCTGTGCAGAAAGCAGAGCAGTGTGTATAATATATATCACTCAGTTTAACCCTTTAACTGCCAGCGCCACCATTTGGTAGAGCACATTTTGTGCCTTGATATCTTGTTGAAAAAATAAATAAAAAAGTGTAACTCCATCTGATTCAGCCAGCTCTACCCTTTGGTTGACATGTTATGCACAAAACAACCTCTAGATGTCACTGTGGTTTGAACAGAAAGCCCTTTAGCTAGCTTCCACTGAGAAAGTTGGCAATGCTAAAAATCACTGCTGAAGAAATCACTCTTTTTGGTCAACTTTTGTAAGGTAACCATGTCATTTGACATATTTTAGTGTCAGGGCACTAACTGAACATAATTAGATAACTTAATGCACAAAAAAAGTTTTAACAAGGGTGTAATTATTTTTTGGAAAATATGCTCAACCAATCGGTCGAATTGGCTTTTTATGGTAAACTAGCAATATGACTTTTTCAGAGTTTCAGAGATGTTCTCCAATAAAATATGGTAAATAAATAGCTAGATTTGTGGTAATATTACTAAATCTAGTACTGCCTTATGAGTCTCAGAGTGAAAGAGTGATAATCATTTATATAGCAGCTTTCATGCATGGAATTCAGCCCAAAGTTGCACACAGATGAGCAAGTTAGGCCAACACAGGATATAGACATTTGCTGTTAGGCCAGTGGTTTCTTGTTAGGCCAATTCAGCACAGTAAGATGAGCAGGTCTTTTTTTATTATGAAAAACACTTTACATTACTTTTCTCCATTTTTTTTTTTTTTTAATTATCATTTTTTATCTTTTATGAATATATCTGGTTGTATATATTGCTCATTTTCCATAAAATAAACAAATGTATTAGGGATGCACGATATTGTTTTTTTTAAACCGATACCGATAACTTCCTGCTTCTCAAGACCGATACCGATAACCGATAATAATATAATATATATATATATTAAATGTACCTGTAGTTTTTGAACACCTGGTGGTAAAAAAAAGACTAGTAGTGAGCAAATGACATGAGCATTACTACTATGAACAAAACAAAGCCAAGAACAGTTTTGACTCTTCAAAGTGACCATATTTATTTTCCCAAATAAAGTGCCTTTTTCAAAAGCCTCGTCGAATAAGATACCGCGTGAGGATCTGTTGAGAAACGCAGCTCACGTGTCCATTGTGTGTTGTCCATTGCAATGCAGGTATGGAAATAAACTGAAGTAATCACCAGCTCTGAGTGGTCTGCTGCTGAGGGGACATTACACCGGGGTTACATTGGTGCCGTGACCCGTTCTTGACTACGCCGGACCAGGGTGGATGTCTTCTCGCCGCTGCAACGTTTTGGAGCTTCAATTCCTTCAGTGTGTTGGACTCTCAGGTTTATTTTGTTGATATAAGCCTTATTCTTTTGAACTTGTCATTTTATTTTGGTTTACTATCGATGAAACATGAGTTCCAGTAGATTTAATACCTTTGACATGACTCCTTTCAATGTTGGTAGGGGTAGAGGGCTATGTAGCACACCTGTTCCATTTTCACTAGGTGACTTTAAGGTGGGGGATAGGAAAACTTTTGATGGGGATTCAGTGCACAGTCCTATCAGAAGTGGAGATGTGATGACACCTTCCATCCAGCCTACAGTAGAGTTATCTACACCACAGTGCTTTAGCTCATCAGTCCCCAACCCTCCTGATGATGTGAGACTAGCTGACCAAATGAGCACTATTGTGCAGCAGATAGGGCAGCAGCTAGCTGATAGCATTATGTCACGCATCAACACTACAGCTGCTGCGCACACGAGTCATGAAGAAACATGCATTAAAAAAGACACACTCCCCAGCCAAACACTGGATCTCTCCCAAGTCCAGCTAGTCACTCAGAGAGGAGTTAAAGACCCACCTGTTTTCAGAGGAGAGAGTTCAGACACACTGCCTGTTGATGAATGGGAGGATTTAACCTCTTAAGCGGGTCCGAAAATTCTATATATGTAGCAACAGTGCTATATTTGAAGTGTCATTCATGAAACAATTAATATTCCATACCCATCTGACCGGAGGAAACTTGGCTAACTGACGATACGAAAAAAAAAATGTTTTTCGAAAAATAAGTCTCACAAGAAGCCTCTAAATGAGCCCATGTCAAAAACGGGCAATTGCTATGTCTGCTCATAACTCACAAAAACGATCATTTATAATTCATACTTTCCGCACAAACAACACATTTTCTGAAAGCTGAGATTCCACAGATTCCATGGGTATACACCCCATCACTACAGGCACAACATTAACCGAGCTGGCAGCCAGAACATAGCAAGTAAACAATATCAGTTTTCAAATCCATGACAATAATTAGGTTTTACCTTGGCTGTTTTGTGATCAAAAGTTGTGTTCAAAGGAATAAAAACGCTGCTCAGGGTTAATCCAATGTCTCTTGTCACTTTAAAATGATTACTGATAATCAATTATTTCATTCACGGCAGAAGAGTAGGTCCAACGATTAATGAGAAATTACATCAGGAAAAGCAGTATCCAGCCAGAGCATCAAGCTGAAGAAATTCTGATTCACCTGAGGGGCAGAGCAAAGGATGTTGTGAAGTTTGGGATAAGAAATAGTGGAATTGATGTCCAAGAGAACCTGCAGGCCATCTATGGACTCCTCTGCAAACATTTCAGCTCCAGCCATTGCTCTTCTGTGCCCCTAGCTGACTTTTATTCCACCCTACCAAAAGAACAAGAGGATCCATATGAGTACTGCCTCAGACTAAACAGAGCTGTCGATGTGGCTGACAGTTGTCTTAGGGAACAGGGTAAAGTGTTTGATAATCCCAGTATTGAAGTCACACATATGTTCATCCGACACTGCCCCAGCAGAGATTCAGCTCTTACATTTAGGTCCAAGACAATTGATAAATGGTCAGCACGAGAAGTTCAGGAAGTGTTAGATGAATACCATTTAGAGAAGGGACTGAGGTCTTCCACAGAGAGAGGCAGGATAAACATGAATGTAGCTGAGGTGAGCACTAATGCTGCTTTAGTGTCAGACATTCCCAAACAGGCACAAGCTGTGAGCCAGGACACCCCCGCTTTCGAGAGGTTGATTGGCATGCTGGAGAAGGTGTTGCTCCAGGCCCCTGGGTATGCTCAAGCTAATAGGAGGCAACATACTAGCAACAAGCCACCAAAGATTGAGGGCTTTATGGACATGCCTTGTTCTATTATGTAATGTCAGCTCTCACTCTGCTTTCATACACTGTCAAGAGAATAGACTTTGCTTCCTGTGTCACTAACCTGGCCACCCAAGAAGTGACTGCCCAGAGGGGAGACGTCCTCCTCACTACAACCAGCAGGGAAACTGAATGATCTCCGCAAGAGGGAGGATAGTGCAGATTATGTGAGTGAGCCTCCCACCTTGGATATGAAAGACATTGATGATTGTGAAACATTGTATGACACCTACAGCAGCATGGTGCCATCAAATAAGACACTGATTGTACAAAGGCTGCAAAGACTCCCAGAGACTGATAGTCTATTCCACACAGCTGTGACCACCAGTAATGGACATGCTCTCAAAGCATTAGTGGACACAGTGGATCTATGACATGCACAATTAGTGAGGCAGCTGACATAAGACTTTCACAATCTGTCCCTAACATGGAAAGGAAATCAGCTGAAGACTTTGTCATAGTTGGTTGTGGTGGTCACCTTGTTACTCCATCTGCCATGTAGGATCTTACTGCATCAGTTTATGGCTATAAGGTAATAATTCCTGTTCTAGTTGTGCCAGGCCAGACTGATGAAATGATTCTCGGCAGCAATGCCATCAAGTGGCTCATTTCGCAGATGGAAAAAACTGTAAGTTGCCAAAATATCACATCTCCTGTGACAAGTTTTCAGAGTGATAGTTTGCCCAAGTTGATGTCTCTGTTGTCCTTGTGACGCTGACAATTGAGCGGCCCGACCAAGCAAGGAGGCAGTGGCAGAACGTCCAAAATACAAACCGGTGTGGGCATTTATTAAGTCATGAACACATGACACACAGCCTCAATCCTGCTGTTTGTCCTTGACCACAGCCTGCAGCCACAAGGATCTCACACACACTCTCTCCCAAACAGCTAAACCCCAGAGCCTAAATGCCCAACCCAATCAACCCAACAAGACACAGGTGAGGGGGGAGGAGCACCAGGTGCACCAGGTGCACACAATCAATGGCAACAGACATGGGGAAAGGGCAACACATTTCAAAATAAAATACAATAAACACGACGTCAATAAATAGTATAAACTGTATAATATTGTGCGCATATGCAAGGCCCGAAGCCATCAGTGACAAAGTTACCTTC
This sequence comes from Gymnodraco acuticeps, assembly GCF_902827175.1. Lineage (NCBI taxonomy): Eukaryota > Metazoa > Chordata > Actinopteri > Perciformes > Bathydraconidae > Gymnodraco > Gymnodraco acuticeps. The sequence continues at coordinate 262,899 of NW_022992067.1, forward strand.
GTCACAGTCCTCCTCAGATGAATGCAAAGGTGGAGCAGTAACTAACAAAATTGGCACGGCAAAACTGAAAAGATGTGTAACTCTGCAGCCAATGTCTGAAAGTTTGGTGTGGGCGAAATTACCTGAGTCTGATGTCTCTGCAGTAGGGAGCACAGTCATCATTGAGCCTACCCAGTCAAAAGCCAGACCTGCACACATTCTGGTGGGGAGGGTTGTCTCGTCCTTATGGGGAAATGGCTGGGTTCCTGCCAAAATTGTAAACCCCACTGAAAATCCACTCACCCTTAAAAAAAATGCAAAGGTTGCTGATGTGTCCCCCTGTCTTTCAGTGCAGGATTTACCAGATCCAGTTCGCATCCAATTAGGGACGCTCCGATCGATCGGTCACCGATCGAGATCGGCCAATACTCACTCTCTACCGATCGATCGGTGCTCTCTAAACATGCCGATCGCAAGAGCCGATCGCATGACGTAAAATACATGACACTTTTCTCTGTGTGCGGCAAAACAAGCTCGCCAAAATGGCTTCACCGGTCTGGCATTATTTTAAGGTGTCCGAAAAAGACAGTAAAATAGCGGTATGCAACGTGTGTGTGAAGCAGAAATCCTGCAGCTCCGCCCACTGAGACGGACCGGTGAGCGGAGCAACACACAAGAGTTAGACCTAACACACTTAGCTATTTGATCTACCTCTGGAACAAGCTAAACTAGTTATTATAAATATATTTATTCTTCACTGTCGGGTCACTCATTACTAGATCAGTGAGCTGCATGAGATACTGACAGGCTGTCAGGAGAGAGAGAGGGGGGGAGAGAGGGGGGAGAGAGAGAGGAAGAGAGGAAAAGAGAGCGCTTCCGCTCATTTCTCCCTTGTTATTATCCAAAGTGAATGTAAACTTGAATAATGTACATCATTTGAATGTAATAATTAAGTTGATTGTTGTTTGTGGAAGCTCCAGTGAATGAGCCCCATTAACTGAGTTTTAAACATCACTTTAAATGGAAGATATAAAGTGATGTTTAAATCTTCCATTTAGGCCCCGCCCACTCGATCGGATCGGCGATCGGTATCAGCCGATACTGATTCCGGCGATAGGCGATCGGCCCCGAAATTGGCGATCGGAGCATCCCTACATCCAATCCAGTGCACAGTACACACAGAGCCCGTCACTTTTGCCAAGGTCAGAGGAGGAGATGTCCCGCGTCTTGAGTGACATGGGTTTGCAGGATTTGGACCTCTCATCTTGTGAGGTCTCTCTCGGGTGGAAAGATAAGCTGATGAAAATCATTGAGCAGTATGAATCAACATTTTCGAAGCACAAAATGGACAAGGCAGTGGATTTTGTGCACAGAATACACCTGGTTGATGACAAGCCCTTCAGACTTCCATACAGGCGGGTTCCGCCATGCCACTATGACAAGATACGGACTGCTCTGAATGACATGGAGGAATTAGGGATAATTCGCAAATCTCGGAGTGAATACTCATCACCCCTTGTCCTCGTTGTCAAACTAAATGGTGACCTTCGCCTCTGCAATGACTTCAGGTGGTTGAACGCAAGAACAGTAAAAGATGCACATCCATTGCCCCATCAGACAGATGCCCTTGCTGCGCTTGGTGGAAATGTGTTCTTTTCCACAATGGACCTCACGTCAGGGTTCTACAATGTCGGACTGCATGAAGATGACAGAAAATATACAGCGTTCTCCTCCCCATTCGGTCTTCATGAATACAACAGGATGCCCCAGGGCTTGACGAAAAGCCCTGCCACTTTCATGCGAATGATGATGTCCATCTTTGGGGATGAGAACTTCACATGTCTGCTATGCTACATGGATGACCTCATTGTCTATGCTCCATCTGAACAGGTTGCACTTGAGCGTCTACAGATGGTTTTCTCACGTCTTGCAGCCAACAACTTAAAGCTCTCCCCTAAGAAGTGCTACTTTCTACGCAGGTCAGTCAAGTTTCTGGGACACATTATTTGTGAGGATGGTGTTAAGACCGACCCGAGTAAAGTGGAGGCTATAAATAAATGATATGCAGGAAGCTGACTTGATGGAGCAAGATGGGCAAACACTGTGTGCTAAGAAGATCCGGTCTTTCTTAGGGATGGTTCTCTATTACCACCATTTCATTGAAGGATGTTCTGCCAAAGCTAAGCCGCTGTTCAACCTTGTGGCTGAGCCTGCCACACCACACAAAAGAGGGAGAGGCCACAAACCAAAGTTTAAAAAAGGCTATGTCAGACTCTCTTCAACAGACTGGAATGATGAGTGCAAAGAAGCATTTGGAACATTGAAGTATGAGCTGGTGCACAGTGTCACTTTAGCACATCCAGATTGTAACGCTCCATTCATTCTTGCAGTTGATGCCTCCTTTGATGGCATAGGGGCCGTCCTTCCACAGTTGCCTCCTGATGGAAAGATGGCCAGACCTGTAGCATTGGCTAGCAAGACAGTTTCCCACTCTCAGCTGAACTATCCAGCACATCGACTTGAGTTTCTCGCTCTTAAATGGGCAGTTTGTGACAAATTTAGCCATTGGCTAAAAGGGCGATGCTTTACAGTCTGGACAGATAATAATCCATTGACATACATCTTGACTAAGCCTAGGTTGGATGATTGTGAGCAGAGGTGGGTTTCAAAGCTTGCAGCATACAGTTTTGACCTGAACTATATCCCTGGTCCAAAGAATGTGGTCGCTGATGCATTAAGTAGAGAGCCATTTGTCCAGTCGTGCATGAGCCACCGTCTTGTGACTGAACCTTATGCGTTTTTACTGAACCACATGTCTGGGATGGTGGATAGAACAGTGCAAGATGCATTTAGGTGTACTAATAACTGCCAGGTGGTTGTTGATCAGTCCGAGGAAGTCGCCCTCATCACCCAGCCTCCTTCTCAGGGGTCCCTGTCATCACATGACGTCTCAGCAGTGTTGGATGCACACGACACTGAAGGTGTCGGCCAAGTGAGAGGAACAGGACCAGCTGTTTTTCAGGTCGCTGGTGTCGACCAGACTTCCTCTCTACCGAAGAGTGAACTTGTTAATCTCCAAGAGCAGGATGATGTCATAGGCAGGGCTCTCTATTACATCCAGCGCCGCAGGAGACCCACAAGATGTGAGCGTGCTGCTGAGTCTCGCGGAGTGACAAAACTGCTAAGACACTTGCCCAAACTCTCCGTCAAGGATGGCATTTTGTGCAAGGTAAAGAAAGACAGACAAATGAACACGACGATCCACCAAATTGTGGTTCCAGACTCCCTTAAGGCCCAAGTCCTCAATGGCATACATGACTCAGCTGGTCATCAGGGACAGGCCCGCACGTTTTCTCTTGCCAGGCAGAGATTCTTTTGGATAGGGATGGAACGTGACATCATCAATCATGTGAGAAATTGCTTCCGATGTGTGGTTGGAAAAACAACAAACGCATCCATTCAGATCAAGGAGCCAATTTTGAGAGTCAACTCATTAAAGAGCTCATGGAGGTGGCTGGCGTCCAGAAGTCACACACCACCCCTTACCATCCTATGGGGAATGGAGTTGTCGAGCGGTACAACAGAACACTTGGGAGCATGATAAGGGCCCTGCCTCCACATTCCAAGGCCAGGTGGCCACAAATGCTCCAAATGCTGACATTCTGTTACAATTGCACTGAGCATGAGACAACAGGCTTTGCACCTTTCTTTCTCATGTTTGGGAGGATCCCATGTCTGCCAGTTGATGTTGTGTTCCAGCATGCCCTCTCTAGCAGTGCTGTTGTTGGCCATTGTGAGTTTGTTTCCCGCTTGAAACGTGACCTGGCTGAAGCTGCTCACATTGCCCGGCAGAACAGTCGGACTGAACAGGCGCGTCAGGCAAAGAACTACAACCGCAAAGCAAAAGGGTCACCTCTCACTATTGGTGACAGAGTCTTGCTTGCAAATCGTGGTGAGAGAGGGAAAAGAAAGATTGCAGACAGATGGGTTTCCACAGTTTATGAAGTGATATCTGTGAAGCCAGGAATCAATGTGTACTGCATTAGAGACCCTGTGACGTCAAAGGAAAAAGTTGTTCACAGGAATCTCCTGCTTCCTGTGAGTTTTCTCCCAGTGGGAGGCGATGAAGATCTTGAGTCAAGCTGCTCTTCTGTCGCTGGAAGTGGACAAAGTGACCCAGTGGTTTCTCTTGCTGTACAGGACAGTGAGACGAAGACAGTTAACTGGCTCCTGCAGATGGATGATGCAAATGATGGGGATGAGATGGCTAGCCAGCCTGATTGTTCTTCAGTTATGGCTGTGAGCACAGCATCTTCAGAAGCAGAAGAGTCTTTGATCTCACATGTTGTGTGTGAGGTTTTGAATCCCTCAGACTCTTTCGTACGTGTTGCACAGTTGCCCTCCACTGTTGAATGTGAGGTGTCCCAAGATGCATCTTTACAGCCCTCAGCAGAAAGAGCTCATTGTGTGCTCTCCCCTAGCATGGCAACAGATACACAACTAGGTGCACTCACACAGGGCCATGTAGTTAGTGAACAGCCTCTTCCACTTTGCACTAGGGCAGGTAGACCTATAAAGCTTCCAGCTCGATTCATTTGTGAAATGAACGAGCAGATTGTTGATGACTCCGTGTCAACAAGTGGTTCTGTGTTTTCTATTATGGGAGACATATTCTTTGGTTAGACTCCTGATAGTGATTATAGATATATATATATATTAATGCTGTCAAAATTATCGCGTTAACGGCGGTAATTCATTTTTTGAATTAATTGCGTTAAAATATTTAACGCATTTAACGCATGTGCAGAATGGCTCGCCCCATACATCCTACCAGTGGCAGCACCAGGGTATGGCTGGGGTATGCTACACCCATACCAAGAAATGGCTTAGCCCCACTATGAAAAATGATGTTAAAGTAAGCAAAATAAAGTCTGCCAACTCGCGCGGAGTAAATTGCACAGACAGCAGTTAGTAAGATTGATTTCAGTAGCCACTTGTCTGGAAATACCGAAGACCAGAAACGGTTTTGAAAACTTTTGTCACGTAGTGATCGTCTTCTCAATAGAACATCTTTGATAATGTCTTCTGGCCAATCAGAATCAAGATAACGGCGTGGTGTTGTTGCAGGAAGTCCCGACGGAGAAAACTTTTGCTGTAGTACAGGGGTGCACATAACTGGTATGCAGGTTATGTGCGTAATCTGAAATGCGTACCGTCACTTGTGTCACAAAGCGCATTTGCGTACCGACGTACTTGTGAAGCTTTTCCAGAAGGCGGTTAGATCACCGGACGACAGAGTCGGTCTCCGTGTGCACAGACAGGGCTGCTGTTAACGTCGGTATGTACAACGAACTTGTGCCAAAACTACGCCAACCGTCTGCGGAGGGAGACTCCCCCTCCTTCACTGGAGAACTGCGCTAAAACAGCTGATCACAACGTTCACACTCTGTGGTCACGAAGTACTCCACTAGCGCGCCCCTCCGTCGACTTTCCTGAAGTACTCCCCCGTTGATAGAAATCAACACGTAATGAATTAAGACCCCACGGTTTGATGATTGATAGGTGTGTGGGCTGTCTTTCCTTTTGACATGCAGAAAAATGTTATAATAAACATACATACTGTATGTTAAATGGATATATCCGCCTTCTTTCATTTATCTTTCCATTCCCACAACAATATACATAAATAAATGGCATATTTTGGACATAGTTCGAATGGTGATTAATCATGATTAATTAATTTTTAAGCTGTGATTAATCTGATTAAAAATTGTAATCGTTTGACAGCCCTAATATTAATATTATATATATATATATATGTATATGTATATGTTTTTTTTTTTTTTTCAACCAGTATTTACACTGTCTTACAGTGTCCCTCAGTAATTTCAAGATGTAGAAGAGTAATGTTTATTTTATAAGAGGTGTACACGGCATCTTTTGTGTCTATGTTATTAAGGGGTTTGGTCAATCTCTTGCTGACTTGTTCCAAGTGGACAGTTTCAAACTGACTTCAACGAGGTTATGCTCAAATTTCTACACAGCTTGTATTTTGTATCTCCTGTGTGTTTTGTTGTTTTCTGTGTTTTGCCCCAATTTAGCAGAATTTTAGGGGGGTGTATGTAACAGAGTTATAAAGGTTGGTGTAAAATCCGGGTTAAATTGGAGAATTACGCCATCAGGTGTTACAAACGCGTGCCTGCATTGCTGTAGCTTTGTTACCGCAATGGATTGTGGGAAGATCTCATATCGCGTGAGAATCTGTTGAGAGTAAGGTGCTATTGTATTATGTCTGTGGACAAAATGTATGTTATTATTTTATTAGGACAATAACATTATGTTGTGTTTGTTTAGTTTAATGTTAGTCGTTTAATGCTCACAGCAACATGTTTTTTGTGTGATTCGCTATTTGTGTTATATGATTTATTAATGTGTTCGTCAATTGCTAATTTGAGCTAATAGGCTAACGTGAGTGTGGTGCTATCTCTCCAACAGAACACAGCTCACGTGTCCATTGGATGTGTCCATTGCAATACAGGTATGTGAGTTTTGTACACCAGTTTGTTTATGTTTAATGTTTCACATTGTTTATACTACCACTATACGATCATTGTTGTGTTGTTGATTATTGGACACTTATTTTGTAAAGGAGATTGAGATACCGCGTGAGGATCTGTTGAGAAACGCAGCTCACGTGTCTATTGTATGTGTCCATTGCAATGCAGGTATGGAAATAAACTGAAGTAATCACCAGCTCTGAGTGGTCTGTTGCTGAGGGGACACTACACCGGGGTTACACAGACACGTAAATGTGGCAAAGTTCGTGACTCCACTACGCAATGCGGTGTTAAGGAGGTGTGGTGGAGTCACGCATTCTGGTGAGATCAGGTTGGGCGAATACAGTCGCTGCTTTATTTATGTCTGTATGACGTTGTTGTGAGTGTGGACGGAGCAGCTACAGGTTAGTTTAGCCTGATCGATCCGATTCCATTCAGAAAACATGCATTTTAAAAGGTTTTTTCACCTGCTGTCTTGTCTGCAGACTTGTCAAAGCATTAATTCATGGTTTTTACTAACCGGTATCAGTATGTAGTTACTTCGGCATCATTTTGAAACGTGTATTACAATTAAATAACGGTAAAATATGTTTATTTTGTTGTCGTTGGTATCTCCCATGGAGATACGCCCTGCCCCCTCTCCAGCGCGTCTTGTTTGAATGACAGGAGTAAACACAGCTGACAGCGGCGGTGAAACTCGAGCGATTAGAGCGATGCGAATATTGGGTAGTCTACCATAGTATTTACATGGAGATAAGCCCCTTAAAAACCATGAATTAATAAAGCATTAATTCATGTTTTTTTCGCATCGCTCTAATCGCTCGAGTTTCACCGCAGCTGTCAGCTGTGTTTACTCCTGTCATTCAAACAAGACGCTGGAGAGGAGGCGGGGCGTATCTCCATGTAAATCCCATCGGAATCGGATCGATTAGGCTAAACTAACCTGTAGCTGCTCTGTCCACACTCACAACAACGTCATACAGACATAAATAAAGCAGCGACTGTATTCGCCATGACACAGACAGTCTGTGTTTTGTACATGTTTAACTTTTGTCCAGTTTCTGAACAGATATGTGGAGCTGTGAGCTCTTAGTGTGTGCTAACAGCTAACGGCTGATCTGTTGGGACATGTTGCGCTGTCGGGTGCTGACCAATCACGAAGCGTCATTTCTTGACTGGCAGCAAAAACAACCAATCACAGCAGTGCTTCTCTGGCTGGCTCTGTCCAATCACAAACAAGAAGTGTTCTCCCTAAAGGAATACCATTTCCGTCCAATGTGAAATGCTGTGGCGTTTTCTGAAATGCTATAGTGTTTTGTGAAATGCTGTGGTGTCTTGGAATTCAGGGCCACCGTATGTGGGGATTGTCCACAGTATTGAGTATGTAAGTCGCTTTGGATAAAACCGTCTAACAAGTAACATGTAATGTAATGTAATGAAGAGGGAGTAAAGGCCCCACGGCCTAGTGTACTGAGCAAAGATGTACAGACTAACGCTCCACAGTCAGCACCAGAGGATGATGGCGAACAGCACCCTAGGGTGGCGTCACATGCCTCAGACAGTGGGATATATCCCAGTAGGGAGCGCAAACCCCCAGAGTACTTGAGAGATTATACTCAGGAAGATAGTGATGAAGATGATAAAACACTCACTAGTATAGATTACTGTTACAGAGCAGTTTGCGGTGTACCTCTGACCTTTAAAGAGGCCATGACATCGACTGAGTCAGAAACCTGGGGAAAAGCGATGGATGAGGAAATTAAGTCTCTAGAAGACAATCAGACTTTTACCCTGACAAAATTGCCAGAGGGCAGGAAAACAGTGGGAGGTAAATGGGTCTATTCAGTTAAGGGAGACGTTGATGGACACGGCAAGTACAAAGCTAGGTTTGTAGCGAAAGGATACAGTCAGAGGGCGGGGATAGATTATGGGGAGACGTTCTCACCAACAGCCAACCTGACAAGTGTACGTGTATTAATGCAGAAGGCAGCCCAAGAGGATTTGATTTGACACCAGATGGATGTAAAGACGGCCTACCTGCATGCTCCCATCGATCACGACATTTACATGGAACAACCTGAGGGTTATGTAAAGGAGGGAGGAAAGCTAGTGTGTAAGCTAGAGAAGTAAATTTACGGCCTGAAGCAGTCAGTGCGAAATTGGAATACGATGTTGCATGAATGCTTAACAGATGACAATTTCACACAGAACCCGACAGACTCGTGTCGGACTTGCGTGTACTCCAAGGAGTCTAAAGAGGGGAAAGTAATAATTGCTATCTGGGTCGATGATCTTATCATCGCAGCCAGCAACACCAAGATTCTAGAGAAAGTGAAGAACATGCTTTCAACTAAATTTAAAATGACGGATTTGGGGAGGTTAAATCATTTTCTGGACATGGATTTCAGTCAGTCTGACGGCTGTGTGAAAGTGTCACAAAAGAGGTATGTTGAAAAGATACTGGAACGTTTTGACTTGCAGTGGGACTGCGGTGCGTCTACGCACAGTCACGGGAGAGCTGGCACCTATGAAAGGAAAAGGCGTGCTGACTGTGTCGGTAGGGGGAGTTGAAGTGCATCATCGAGTGTGGATAGTGGATGTACAGGACCCGTGTATTCTGGGCTTGGACTTTTTGAGGGCGTCTGGTTGCCACCTGGATCTTCAAGCAGGCACAGTGAGTTTCCACGGGGGGCCTGTGATCACTATGACCCGTATCAACACCCCTGCTGAACCTGCGGGGAGACCCCCTACACACCCCGTGAGTACCCTAGAAACTGAAGAAAATCCTCCCTCCTTACCCTTATCCCCGGTGACGCCCACTCAGGGCAATTCCGCACCTGTCACCCCCGGCCTGTGCCACCCGATCACAGCCCGCGCCCAGTTACCCCAGACTGGGGTGGAAGAGGCTCAGTCTGCAGTATTGGAGGTGTGGAGGAAGAACTGTGGCGGCCTGAATCCCGAGCAGCAAGAGCAATTGTGGCAGCTGCTGCTAGAGTTCGCCATGAGTGAGGAGGAGGTGGGCCGAACTCATCTGGTAGAACATGAGATTGATACAGGGGACTCGCGTCCCATCAAGTGTCGCCCGTGCCGACTTCCCCTGGCTCGTCAGCAGGCTTGCGACGAGGCAGTGCAGAGCATGCTGCAGGCAGACATCATCGAGCCCTCCGACAGCACCTGTAGTCATGGTCCCGAAGTCATGGTCCCGAAGAAGACAGGTGGCTGGCGGCTGTGCTCAGACTACAGGCCGGTGAACGGGGTCACCAAGAAGGATTCATACCCCCTTCCCCGCATCGATGAGTCCCTGGACCTGGTCTCAGGGTTGTCGTGGTTCTCTTCCTTGGACCTCCGCAGTGGGTATTACCAAGTTCCTCTTGCCCCAGAGGCCAGACCAAAAACGGCTTTCTGCACCGGCCGGGGGCTATGGCAGTTCAAGGTCCTCAGTTTTGGGCTTTGTAATGCCCCTGCCACCTTTGTGCGGTTGATGGACAGGGTGCTGTCTGGTATCCCCCGCCAGCAGTGCTTGGTTTACCTGGGCGACATCCTGGTGCATGGCAGCTCGTTTGAGGCGGCCCTGGGATCTCTAAGAGTGGTGCTGGAAAGGATCAGAGCCGCTGGTTTGAAGCTATACCCAGATACAGTAAGTGCCATTTCATGCAGAGAGAGGTGACTTTCCTGGGCCACAAAGTGGGGGGCGAAGGCATCGGCACCCTGCAAGAGAAAGTACAGGCGGTCGCGCGTAGGCCAAATCCTCGCAACCAGAAGCAGCTGAAGAGTTGCCTGGGCCTGGCCTCGTACTACAGGAAGTTTGTACAGGGTTTTGCTTGCACTGCTGCACCCCTGTTCCAGCTGCTGCAGAAGGACAGTGATTTCCTGTGGTCTGAGCAATGTCAAGCAGCCTTTGACAGCCTTCGGCGTGCCTTGAGTGAGTCCCCGGTTCTCGCCCCAGCCAACCCCAGTCTGCCGTTCACCCTGGACACAGACGCTAGCGGCGTGGGTGTAGGCGGAGTGCTCTCCCAGACCACACCAGAGAGGGAGCGGGTGGTGGCATACTTCATACTTCAGCCGGGCGTTCAACAAAGCAAAGCGACGATACTGCGTCACTCGCAGGGAACTCTTGGCAGTGATGCTGTCCATCAGGCACTTTAAATACTACCTGTGTGGCCAGGCGTTCACCTGAGGACTGATCACTCTGCATTGCAGTGGCTCATGACATTCAAGGAGCCAGAAGGGCAGGTCGCCAGGTGGTTAGAAGAGCTCCAAGCTTTCGACTTCAGGTTGGAGCACCGGGCTGGGGTGCGTCACACAAATGCAGACGCTCGCTCCCGCCGCCCGTGTGCCGCCGGCGGATGCCACTACTGTGAGAAGAGAGATACTCGTGAAAAGGAGCTGCTGGAGGAGGACACCGTCTGTGCGGCAGCTCGACAAGTAGAAGAGGTTATTTGCCGGGAGCTCCAGACAGTGGACGTGGCAAGCAACAGCAAGAGCTGGACGCCGTCCTACAGACTGTACTGCAGTGGGTCGAGTTGCAGCAGCGGCCACCGTGGGAGGAAGTGGCAGTGTTCTCCAAAGCAACCAAGGAGATGTGGTCTCAGTTTGAGGCTCTGCGTCTGTGTCAGGGCGTACTACAGCGTGCGTGGAAGGAGCCAGCAACGGGGAGAAGAGGTGGCAAGTGGTGGTCCCGAGGGGTCTGCAAGAGGCTGTACTCAAGGCCATGCATGGAACGGCAGGCTCTGGGTACTTTGCGTCACATATACCTCATTCACACCAACGCAACTCCGGTTCAAGCTCCGTGCTAGAGCTTTTCAGGTTCAGAACCGGTTCTTCGGTTTAGCGGAGGCTCTTTTCACACTGCCCAGAGTCCGACCGGTGCTGCGTCATTGCGTCATCGTTTGCGTCAGGACGTAACCGTTTGCGTGCCTGCTTCATAAAGCCAAACCGCGCGGAAACCCCTCACAGCTGACACCGACAACAACAACAATGGCCGATTGTGCTCCAGCTTCCTCTGTACCTCTTCGGAAGACCAGATTCCCAGTAGGTAGCTGGTCTCTTCAGTGGACCACTGCTGCTTGTTAAGTTTCTTCATTGTTGTGTACAAGCTGGATAAAAAGCGGGCTTTTTGTTGTTGTTCAGGAGTTGATCCCGCCCCTGCCCCTGCCCCTGCTCCCGCCTCGACGTAAGCGTGACATATGCGGTGCTTTCGCTCTGGCCGGACAATTTTTTGGTGCTTGAAACGAACCGGATTCCGGAGCTAAGAGGCTGCTCCGCTGCGGTGTGAAGAGGAAAACCCGGTGCTTTTCAAGCTCCAGCTCCGAACCGGCCCCGAAACACCGTTGGTGTGAATGAGGTATAAGACTCTCCGCCGCCTTCGACAGGGCTGCTACTGGGGGCAGTGTCTCAGGGATGTCGAAGACTTCTGTCGCCGCTGTGACCCTTGTATGGCCCCCCTGGTCGTTCCCATGCTCCGTTGCAACAGTTTCCTGTGGGGGCCCCAATGGAGAGAGTAGCGGTTGATGTGGTGGGGCCTCTACCTTTGTCAAACAGGGGTAACCGCTACGTCCTCACGGCCATAAACTATTTCACAAAATGGCCAGAGTCGCAGATGCCTTGGTGGCCGGCATGTTCAGCCGGTTTGGAGTGCCGGAGACCCTGCACAGTGACCAGGGGAGGAATTTCGAGTCCCGGGGGTCGCCTCCATGTGCACACAACTGGCCATGCACAAAACACGCACCTCCCCCTTGCGACCTCAGAGCGACGGACTAGTTGAGAGATTCCATCGCACCATGGGGCAGCAGCTGGTCATCCTCACGTCTCAGCACCAGCGCGACTGGGACGAGCATCTGCCCCTTGTGCTCATGGCATGTCGCTCTGCAGTCCAGGAGTCCTCAGCCTGTTCTCCTGCCCTCCTCATGTTGGGGAGAGAGCTTCGAACCCCTGCTGTTTTGGCGTTTGGTCAGCCGCCAGATTCCCTGGACACGCCTCCAGGGCCTGAGTACGCCAGGAGACTTCAGGACCGCCTTGATTCCGCTCACGCCTTTGCCCGCGATCAGCAGAAAAGTGCTGGAGTGAGACAGAAACGGAACTATGACACCAGGACAAGAGGGCAGCATTTCCGGGCCGGGGAGCTGGTCTGGGTCTACAGCCCACAACGGAAGAAAGGCCGGTGCCAAAAACTGGACAGCCAGTGGGGTGGTCCCTGCAGAGTACTGGAGAGGGTGGGGGAAGTGGTCTACAGGGTGCAGCTGCCTCCCAAGGGGAGTAAAGTTGTGCTCCACAGAGACAGGTTGGCTCCTTACAGAGGAGTCGCTTCTCCACATGCCCAAGGGACACCGGGTCCCACAGCCTCCCCCTCGACACCTCCACTCAGGTCCCCCGGCGAGAAGAGCAGCAGCCAGTCAGTGTCTGAGTTTCCCCCCCACTTTCTTCCCCTTTTCCCGGCCTGGACCAGAACCGGCACCCCCTGTCCCCCTGACCCCAGCCCCCCTGCCGAGAAGGCAGACACGACCCCCGAGTTGGTTCAGAGACTGTGTGTGGTAGTTATAGTGTATAGTGAGACCCCTCGTTTCCTGTAGAGGGCAACAATGCGCCCTGGTCTCACTGGAAGGGATGGTAGTCCACCCAGACTTTCCTAGTTCTACTAACAGTGTTTAGTTATAGTTTTTTTGTGCTAGGTTTTATTTGTTCCTCGTGGGCGAGGAACTTTGTAGTAGGGGGGTAGTGTAGCGACCCTGTATAGGGTGCTGAGTGTGTCACTCAAGCATCCCCCGTCTCTCTGCCAATCACAGAGCTGCACAGTGATGCTGGTCTCGGTGCGGGCCTGTGGTTGGGGGAGCAGACGGGGGAGGGCGGGGACGTTGTGACGTTGACCCTATATATGGGTGTGAGTTGGGGTGTAGAGTGTGTGTGAGGATAAACCTGCAACCTAACATGTAACCGGTGTCTGTGTTCGAACAAAGGAGTGAATAAACCCCAATAACTTGAAGCCTATTTCCGACTCCCTTTGTAGAACGCTACAATATATTACAGAGAACAAAGAGGAGAGCTAGATGTTGTGATCTTGTGGAGCTTATGGAAAAACAAGCTAAAATACTCCTGGACCCATTATTTGGGGATATACAGGATCGCCACATCTCTAGCCCAAGGATGGTCACTAGGAGCCAACCCATGAGCCACAGAACACCTAAAAGTAGAGGCAGCAGCTTCGCCACCATCATCGCAGCAGCATGTGATCAGGAGAGCAGCACCGCACCATCAAACACAGAGCAGCGTGGCACCTTCAAACAGCCACAAGGGGGCAGTCCTGCCTCTTTTTGGTACTTTTGTAAAGGCAAGCACGCTAACTGATTGCCATCAGTTCAAAAATCATCCACACAAGGAAAAGGTTGACTTTTTGAAGATAAATGGTTATTGTTTTGGATGTTTGATGAGGGGTCATATGAGCAGGAACTGTAGGAAAAGGCTGACATGTCAAAAGTGTCAAAAGAGTCACCCAACAATACTTCACATTGACAGTCCAATTCTACAAAAGCCTCCCCCTACTGAAACAAAAGGAGCTTGGCTCAACAGTGCACTTGTCTCGGCTGGTGAAGCCACTGGGGCCGGTAGGGATTGTGCCCTAGCCATAGTGCCTGTTTGAGCCAAGATTGACAAAGGAGATACGTTTTCAACATCCTCCGAGGGCCGTACAAATGATTGACCTCTGCTTAAAAATACTAAAATTACATCCCATTAATTTATTTCATGCTGTGCAAAGAAAAAGCAACCTCTTAATCCAGATATCTTACCATAACTCGCGTATGCATGCACGGTTGTGGCATGACCACCAAAATAGAAAGATATGGACACAAGACGTGTGCAAATGTATTTAGTTTCCTATCCATGTGGACATGATTTAAGTGGGGGGGGGACCTAACCCTCTCTAGGGGGGTCCAGGGGGCATGCTCCCCCGGGAATATATATTTTTTAAATGTTGAAGTTAAAAGCATCAATCTGTTGCACTTTGAGAGCAACATGAAGAGATCTATGGATACATCTCTCAACAACCATATGAAACAGAACTGTAAGCAGATTTATTTTTCTTTATGGATATTTTACAAATGACTCCCCTTTTAAACTGTATTCTTGTTTTACGTCATATAGTATTTTATACCTGTTTACTTTATTCTCTTATTGTTTTATAACTATAATGATCATATAAAGATGTGCCTTTACCTCACTGGTTGTAGAAAAAGCGTCTTATATTCGTTAGCATAGCTAGCTAACCAGATGCTAATAACAACAAAGTTATTGACTGTATGATCAGTATGACAGATGAACAGATCACCACTGGGCTTTCAACTAAAGACACAGCCACGCAAAAACTGCGGCATGTGTACGGCTCCTTATGGGTACTGCATTTGTTGGAAGTGGCGGAGCGGCGTTCTGGTGCTCTCTATCAGAACTGCACCCCTGTCAGATGAGACATATACCACGTTATGAAACGTTAGGCTTGTGTTGTGTTCAAGGACCCTGACCTTGGCCAGGAAAAACAGGCGCTCGTTTGTTTAATTTTTTTGCGGCCTAGATTTCTTAAATTTTTTCTTTTGTGCGTGTGCTTAGAAATTACCTCGAGGGCCGTACCAAATGGTCTCGCGGGCCGTATACGGCCTGGGGGCCGGAGGTTCCCCACCCCTGCACTAAACGCTTGTACTGCTGTGGAATCCGGACCTGTGATGACAATGGTCAACAGAATATCATTAGCCCACCTGAATAATCTCCTCATCACACAATACAATCAGGACTTCTCGGAAAAAGATTATGAAGAGAAGAAGGAAATGTCAGGTGAAGATAAAAGGTTAATGGAGATAGCATCAAGTTCAGTAGAACTCAAGGATGGACACTATCACCTACCCTTGCCTTTTCAAAAAAAGGACATAGTTATGCCTGACATTGACAAGTAGGAAATGGTAAAACAACGTACTCTAAATCTCCTCAAGAGGTTTAAGAGGGATACAGAATATGCCATGGAATACAACACATTCATGGATGATGTGTTAAAAACAGTGTTGGGCAAGTTACTTCCAAAATGAAATACAGTACATATTACTTATTACTGTCTTTTTTAAGTAATAAGTTACATTAACATATTACTGTCTCTGAAATGTAATGAGTTGCACTACTTTTATATTACTTTTGAGTTACTTTCACCAAAATAACCGCAAAAGAATGGCTAGGTATTTGAAATGCTAAAATGTAGTTTAGTGCAGCTCATTATACGTCCAGTGAAGGGCGATGTGGTATAGCATAACAACTGTGTAGGCCCTTAAGGCTACTAACAACTTATAAACTTATATAAAGCAGACAAAGGATCAAAGTCTGGTCAATTATAGTAGAGATACTGTAAATATGTATAAGTCTAGGCCTATATATATTAAATACAATAGAGCTAGAGCAGGGACGTGCACAGACATTTGGAGGGGCTATTGCTCTAAACTGGAAAAAGGGCCTCCCCCCGAAAAAAAACATAAGACCAAAACTATTATTACATTACCTAATTTGAACAGTAATTCACATCAACATCTCATAACAAAAATAAGCTAAGGCAACTACTTGCATTTGGTGACTTGATTTTGTAAATGAAAACGAGGGAAATGTTTTGTTTTGCGGTCCATATCTCATTAAAATATCTAATGTTAGTAACTATTAAAGAAAAAATGGGGACAATTCAATCAATCAATCAATCAATGTTTATTTATATAGCCCAATATCACAAATGTTACATTTGTCTCAGTGGACTTTACAGTTTGTACAAAATATCAGTATGACAATACGACACCCTCTGTCCTTAGACCCTCACATCGTACAAGGAAAAACTTCTGAAGAAAACCCACAGTTTAAAGGGAAAAATGGGAGAAACCTCAGGGAGAGCAACAGAGGAGGGATCCCTCTCCCAGGACGGACAGACGTGCAATAGATGCCGTGTGTAAATTGAAAAGATAATACATTTGCAACATAGGTAGTCCAAATGTTTGGAAATGCATGTGTGTATAATAGGAAGATGAATCCACGAGGATATCCATCCAGGACCTATGATCCAGGACCACAGCCACGACTCAAGATCCAGGGCTCGCGATCCAGGACAGAGGAGCGCAGGATCATCCATGACTCCGGATCCCGGCGTATATAGACACCAAAAAGAAAGACATTTGGGGAAGCTGGGTTAATCGGAACATGAGAGTACACAGGTATAGACAGAGAGAAGGAAGAAGTAAGATGTCCCCCGACAAACTAAGCCTATATCAGCAAAACTAGGGGCTGGATCTAATCAGCCCTAACTATAAGCTTTATCAAAAAGGAAGGTCTTAAGCGCACTCTTAAAAACGGATAGGGTGTCTGCTGCCCGAACACAAACTGGAAGCTGATTCCACAAATGTGGAGCTTGATAAGAAAAGGCTCTGGCTCCCATTGTACTTTTAGAGACTCTAGGAACAACCAACAACCCTGCATTCTTGGAACGCAATGCCCTAGTAGGACAGTAGGGTATAATGAGTTCTTTAAGGTAAGATGGCGCCTGCCCATTAAGGGCTTTGTAGGCGAGAAGAAGAATTTTAAATTCTATCCTGTGTTCTATAGGGAGCCAGTGTAAGGCAGCCAGAACAGGAGTAATGTGGTCCCTTTTCCTAACTTTGGTTAGTACACGAGCTGCAGCATTTTGAATCAGCTGAAGCGACTTGACTGACTTCTTGGTACACACTGATAATAAAGAGTTACAATAATCCAGCCTTGAAGTAACAAATGCATGGACTAGTTTCTCTGCATCGTTTTGAGGCAAGATATGTCTGATTTTTGCAATGTTACGTAGATGGAAGTAGGCGGTCCTTGAAATTGATTTTATGTGGGCGTTAAAGGATAAATCCTGATCAAATATAACACCAAGATTCCTTACAGTCTCACTGGAGGCCAAATTAATGCCATCCATAGTTAGTATATCCTTAGATAATTTGTTTCGTAGATTCTTCGGGCCAAGTACAATAACTTTTGTTTTGGTCGTGTTTAACATCAAAAAGTTTAAGGTCATCCACGTTTTTAAGTCCTTAAGGCAGTCTTGCATTTTATTTAGATGATTAATTTCATCAGGCTTGATTGATAAATATAGTTGAGTATCATCTGCATAACAATGAAAATGTACAGAATGATTCCTTATAATATTGCCTAGCGGAAGCATATATAATGTGAACAAAATAGGTCCGAGCACTGAGCCCTGTGGCACTCCATGGCTAACTTTGGTTTGTGTGGAAGATTCATCATTGACACGTACAAACTGAGAGCGTTCTGATAGATAGGACCTAAACCAGTCTAAAGCAGTTCCCTGTATGCCAACTAAGTGCTCTAGTCTTTGCAATAAGATATCATGGTCGATAGTATCAAATGCAGCACTGAGATCGAGCAAAACAAGAATAGAGACACGTCCCTTGTCAGAGGCTATTAGAATGTCATTTGTGACTTTAACCAGAGCTGTCTCTGTGCTATGATGTGTTCTAAAGCCAGACTGAAAATCTTCAAATAAATCATTGTTTTTTAAGTAATCACACAACTGTTTTGCGACCGCTTTCTCTAGAATTTTTGAGAGGAACGGAAGATTGGAAATAGGTCTATAATTGGCTAAAACCTCTGGATCGAGGTTGTGCTTTTTAAGAAGCGGTTTTATCACTGCTACTTTGAATGATTGTGGAACATAGCCTGATAATAAAGACATATTCATAATATTTAATAAATAAGTGCTAATTAATGGAAACACTTCCTTCAACAGCTTAGTTGGAATTGGGTCTAACATACACGTTGATGGTTTAGAAGAGAGAATCATTGAATTTAATTGTTCCAGGTTTATGGCTGAAAAGCATTCTAGTTTACTATCTAGTGTAATATTAGAACTTACGTTTCCGGGAGCTGTTGATAACACTATACTGGTCAAAGGCAAGAGGTCATTAATTTTGTTTCTAAGAGTAACAATTTTATCGTTAAAAAAGCACATAAAATCATTACTACTGAGTGCTATGGGAATAGAAGGCTCAATCGAGCTGTGGCTTTCTGTCAGCCTGGCTACAGTGCTGAAAAGAAATCTTGCATTATTCTTATTCTCATCTATTAATGAAGAGTAGTAGGCTGCTCTCGCTTTACGCAGTGCTTTCTTATATTCATTGAGAGTAATATGCCAAATTAAACGAGATTCTTCAAGTTTAGTGGAACGCCATATCCTTTCAAGTTGTCTCGACTTTTGCTTTATTTTGCGGGTTTCGGCATTATGCCATGGAGCTAATCTATGTTGTTTTATTTTCTTCTTTTTCAAAGGAGCAACAGAGTCTAATTTTATTCGCAGCGCATCTGTAGCACTATCAACAACATGATCAATTTGGGGTGGTGTACATTTTGTATAAGTTTCCTCCCTTACATGCAGACATGCTATCGAGTTAAGTATTGGTGGAATCTCTTCCTTAAATTTGGCTATAGCACTAACAGATAGGTTTCTGCTGCAGGAGCTTTTGACTAATGCTTTGTAGTCTCGTAACAGTACTTCAAAAGTTACTAAGAAATGGTCGGATAAAGCAGGATTATGCGGTTTGACTAATAGTTGCTCAATTTCAATACCATAAATCAGAACAAGGTCGAGTGTGGTTATAGCAGTGGGTTGGTTTATTTACACTCTGACAAAAACCAACAGAATCTAATATAGAGTTAAATGCAACAGTAAGGCTATTTTTATCATCGTCAACATGAATATTAAAGTCACCTACGATAATTACTTTATCTGTTTTAAGTACCAAAGTTGATAAAAACTCAGAGAATTCAGATAAGAATTCTGAATAAGGACCTGGTGCACGGTACACTGTAACAAATAAGATTGGCTGCAAAGTTTTCCAGGTCAGATGCGTAAGACTAAAAACGAGACTTTCAAAGGAGGTATAATTTAATTTTGGTTTAGTATTGATAAGTAAACTTGAGTCAAAGATTGCTGCAACTCCACCTCCTCGGCCCGTGCCTCGGGCAATATGAGTATTGATATGGCTGGGTGGAGTGGCCTCATTTATGCTGACATATTCTTCATGTCTCAACCAAGTTTCAGTGAGACAGCATATATCAATATTATAATCTGATATTAAATCATTTACCAATATTGCTTTAGATGCTAGAGATCTTATGTTTATGAGACCACATTTAATATTCCTGTTTTGTTGCACTGTAGTAGTTGTTACATTTACTTTTATTAGGTTATTATGTATGACACCTCTATTAGGTTTTACCTTAACTTGTCCTTGGGCAGACACACACACCGCTAATATTGGGTATTTTATTGGGTTCGGGATTCCTATGGATGACTGCCTAGGAGAGAGCGCAGAGAAGCGTGTAAGACTGCGACTCCGCCTCCTGGTCTCAACTCCAGTTTGTCATGGATTAAGTCCACAAAGCCCTGAAATGTTTGCCGAAATGAGATTTGCACCTTCCAAAGTAGGATGAATGCCGTCTCTCTTAATCAGACCAGGTTTTCCCCAGAAGGCTGTCCAATTATTTACGAAGCCCACATTGTTTGCTGGGCACCACCAAGACAACCAGCGCTGAAATGATGACATGCGGTTATACATGTCATCATTGATCAGATTGGGGAGGGGACCAGAGAAGATTACGGTGTCCGACATTGTTTTAGCATAGCTACACACCGACTCCACATTAAGTTTGGTGCATTCTGATCGGCGTATACGAACATCATTACCACCGACGTGAATAACAATCCTACTGTATTTACGTTTATTTTTAGCCAGCAGTTTAAGATGCGCCTCAACGTCGCCCGCTCTGGCCCCCGGAATGCATGTGACTGTGGAGGCTTCGGTCTCTAATTTCACGTGTCTCATAATAGAGCTACCAATAACCAGAGTTGGCTTCTCAGCGAGTGTCTCGCTGAGTGGGGAATATCTGTTAGATACGTGAACGGGTTGGTGGGGACCTGCGGGTTTCGCGTTATGCCCCTTCTGAACAGTCACCCAGTCTCCCTGCTGCTCGGGAGTTGCCGGGGGACGGCTAATAGGAGCTACCTTTTGCCGGTCCGCACCGGCTAACATGGGCTTTACTGTAGCTTAGTTACTTTCTAAGATGCGGAGCCGGGCTTCTATGGCTATGATTCCCGCCTCCAACCTAACAACTATACTACATTTAACACATGTACCGGTACCAGTAAAGGAGGTAGGGAAGTAACCAAACATGAGACAGTTAGAGCAGGAAATAGCACCCGAGGGTGGGGAAAGAGCCATGGCTAGCTATCAAGCTAAAGTAGCTACCGTTAGCAAACCCGAAAAGAGTGTAGGCAACTGTGGAGTTACAGTCGCTAAGAGAAGGAGAGTTGTGAGTGCTTAAGCTATAGTAACGTGTGATTACAACGTCAGGCAGTTGCCGTGATCAAGAGTTTTAAAACGATCGATTAAGTTAAGATAATAAGCTATCAGCAACAGAACAGGCACACGGGATACCCGGAGATGACAACAACCGGAAGTTACAACATGCTTACCGCAATAGTGGTCCGTGTACAATTCAATGTAGTTTGACCATTGTAACTGCTGTGCAGACATACTGATAAAATAGGGCTTTTATAATTACCTTAAATAAACTCACTAATTAGTGCGAATGCTGTTTACAGCATTCCACTATAGTTCTTCAAATCTTTATTCTTCCCCTTATTTCAGCCAATACTTTGGCTCTCCATAACTTCAGCTTATTTTAAGCTACAGAAATCATTCAAATATTAAACTATTCAGCCTGTTCAGGAATCGATGGGAAACCTTCAACTTTTTCAAAATATTTTATACTTTTTGAAATATTCAGCTTTTTAAACTCTTTTTTTAACATTGAAGTCAATGGGAGATGCCTTCAAATCCACTTTTCCTACACTTTGTGCCAAATGCATCTCCTTCCACATAATTTCAGCCAGACACTTCATTCCAACTTTCAAATGATCAAAATACCTTCAGCTATAAAACTTGTATAAAAGATTTTTGATATCTTTTCAACTTTTTGAGATATTGAATTTAGTTTGGAGCTTGGTAGAGAGGCATTTTTAAGATTTTTACATTAGAGTGGATGGAGCAGCTCATTAACTCTAGAGTGCTTTGATCTCAAAACAGAGTGCAGCAGTGCCTGAAATTCTCCCCCAAAAATGTTTTAAACTTGCCATAATTCCCAAACCCTACACTCCTCAGACATATTTTTTCATGGAAAACGTAGGAAAACCTCTCCTAGCTTTGAAAATTAAAATAAAATAAGAAAAAAAATTAAACAAAATGCCTCTTGAGGGCATGAAGAGAGAAAAAGTCCAGCTAGCTCCCAATGGATTCCCATGTTAAATTGTTCTGGATCTTTCTTCAGAGCAGAGAGAAGTACACTTTAGACAAACTGCTCCCATCTCCACATTTTACACACAAAACCCAAAAAACCAACATATTTCAGTTCATTGGGGTTCCCTGATGCTCACGGTCTGCTCATTTTTTGATAAGAGCCATAGTTTTTGAACAGGTGGCAAAATTGTCAGATATAATCCTCAATGCATTCTTATGGGACTCAGTGCTGCAGTTGGCTGTCAAGGTGTTGCTGGGCAGATTGGAGCCACACACGAGTCACATCATCCAATCAGAGCAGACACCATGGAAACCTTTGATCTCTGGGTTTACACACACAGGTGTTTGTAAACATTCAATCACTACTGCTTACATTTAATATCTTTATTTAACTCCTTCAGACTAATTTCAGCTGCATACTTTTTAAAATATTCAGCTTTTTAAAGTCTTCTTTTAACATGGAAGTTTTTGCAATACATTTGAGCTGTAACAATTAACACACACACACACACACACACACACACACACACACACACACACACACACACACACACACACACACACACACACACACACACACACACACACACACACACACACACACACACACATACTCCCTCTCTCTCTCTCACACACACAGACAGACACAAACACACACACACTCTCTCTCTCTCAAACACAGGCACACACACAAACACACACACATACAGACACACTCTTTCAAACACAGACACACACAGACACACACAGACAGACAGACAGACAGACAGACAGACAGACAGACACACACACACACACACACACTCTCTCTCTCTCTCTCTCTCTCTCTCTCTCTCTCAAACACAGGCACACACACACACACACACACTCTTTCAAACACATACACACACAGACAGACAGACACACACACTCTAACACAGACACACACACACACACAGACAGACACACACTCTCTAACACATACACACACAGACAGACACAGACAGACACACACTCTCTAACACAGACACACACACACACACACACACACACACACACACACACACACACACACACACACTCTCTCTCTCAAACACACACACACGGACACACACACACACAAACACTCTTTCAAACACAGACACACACACACACACACACTCTCTCTCAATCACACAGACACACACACACACACACACACACACACCACACACACACACACACACACACACACACACACACACACACACACACACACACACACACACTCACACTCTCTCTCAAACACACACACACACCAACAACACACACACACACACACACACACACACACACACACACCACACACTCTCTCTCACACCACACACACCACACACACACACACACACACTCTCTCAACACAGACACACACCACACACACACACAGACACACACACACACACACACAAACACACTCTCTCAAACACAGACACAGACACACACACACACACACAAACACACTCTCTCAAACACACACACACACACACACACACACACACACACACACACACACACACACACACACACAAACACACTCTCTCAAACACAGACACACACAAACACACTCTCTCAAACACAGACACACACACACAAACACACTCTCTCAAACACAGACACACACAAACACACTCTCTCAAACACAGACACACACAAACACAAACACACTCTCTCAAACACAGACACACACAAACACAAACACACTCTCTCAAACACAGACACACACAAACACAAACACAGACACACTCTCTCTCTCTCTCTCTCTCTCTCTCTCTCTCTCTCTCTCTCTCTCTCTCTCTCTCTCTCTCTCTCTCTCTCTCTCTCTCTCTCTCTCTCTCTCTCTCTCTCTCTCTCTCTCAGACTTCAACAGGTTCCACATATTTTATACATTATTGGTGACGTATGGTTTTAGTCGAAAAGTTTGCAGTCAAAATATTCTGCTGCTTTCCCAAGCCTTTTAACTTTCTTTTCTCATCTTAATACAAATTAATTCACTACTACTTACATCTGATATTTAACTCCTTCAGCCTATTTTCAGCTGCAGAAACCATTCAACTATTACATTATTCAGCTATTTCAGGACATCAAGGCTATACATGTTGTTGTTTATACCTTTTTTTTAAACCTTTTCTTTGAAATATTCAGCTTTTTCTGCATTTTTTTAGCTAAAAGCAGCTACCATTCAGCTAATAACATATTCAGCTTTTTCTGCATTTTCAGCTAAATTCAGCCATAAATGTTCACAGTTTACAGAATTCGCACGCATTTTCTGCAAGAAATGCATTTTCTAGTTTATTCAGTGTTCCATAACTTAATAACAGAGATGGTCAAATTAAAGTAGAGACATGGCAGAAATCCTACAATGAAGCAGGACATTGAAGTGTCCTCCTGTGAGAGGGTGATTAAGAAAAGAGAGCGAGTACATACAGTACATGTCACATATAGCATATCACAATCACATAACAGAAACGAGGGGCAACATCCATGATCACAACATGTGACACTCACGCCATACTCAACACAGGTGCAGGTGTAGTTCTCAGTGAACCATGTTTTTAAGTGAGCTGTGAAGGTGGAATGTGTATGTATGTTTGATTTTAGTGGGTAGAGAGTTCCAGTTTTGTATTGCTGTGACTGAGAATGATGACTGACAAAAAGTACT
Source organism: Gymnodraco acuticeps (assembly GCF_902827175.1). Taxonomy (NCBI): domain Eukaryota; kingdom Metazoa; phylum Chordata; class Actinopteri; order Perciformes; family Bathydraconidae; genus Gymnodraco; species Gymnodraco acuticeps. The sequence continues at coordinate 287,465 of NW_022992067.1, forward strand.
CTTCCTGAATGGGACTGATAGGTTGCCACAGTGTTGTAGTCAAGTCACCAATTCACGAGTCCAAGTCACTCTCGAGTCACCACTCTTCGAGTCCAAGTCCGAGTCCGAGTCACCAAGGGCGCAGTGGCGTTTTCTCCCGGAGGCCAAGGGAAGCCAGGCTTCCCCTGTTTTTTCGGATTGTAGTTATAATTTAAATAAATAAATAAAAACACTTTGTTTTGTTTCGATAATTCTCCTTTGCTGTGTGTTGCTGCCGGCCCGTCTCTCCCCCATTCTCATTGAGTATTTTACAAAGAGTGAAACAGCGCCCCTCTAGATGTTATGGTGAAACAGTAGATTGCATTCACTGTTGCGAGAGGAGGCCAGCCGAATCTGGCCTCCCTTGGTGAAAACAAATTGAGGGATTGACCAATCAGATGAGGCTCACGTGATGCCCTTGCCAACCTGTGATTGGTCAGGGCCATGCCAAGGGAAGCCAGAGGCGGCTGGCTTCCCTTGCCTCACAATCCAATCAAATCGCATCAACTTAGTGTTGCAGTGACGCTTCCTAAAATCCGGAAGTAAGCTGCGCTCGGTTTCCCTCGACAAAAAAGCAATGGGATTTCTCCATAGGATTTAGGGAAATAGCTCGAAATAAGGTCAGTGGAAAACGAACCTGTTAGATAAATGCAAGTTTTGTTCAGTCGGATAATATCCACATGTCTACCCTACTTTTATAATTTTCTAATCATAAATCTAATCGATAGAAGATAGATAGCGTCACTGCACCACTCTCACCGCCGTTAGAAAGTAGCAAGCAACTGAAGCAAGTGCAATTATGGAGGGTGGCGATTTGGAGTATTTCATCAAAAATAATTGTACTAAACTTCCGCTACAGCAGCAACAACAAATACAATCTGATGACAGGCCAATGCCCAAACTGGAGCTGTGTACAGCGAGGAAAAAAGGAGCGAATCGGACGTAAAACGTTAAAGGTCTCCTGATTTAGTTTGTGAATGAATGCTTATTAGAGTTTCGGCTGGAGAGTGCGTGCGGACCTGTCGGTTAGATAACAGGCGTGTGTAAGTCCTGCATCTGTATGATACAAATGTGTGTAAAATGATACCGGGTGCTGTAATCACTCATCTGGTTACGTTATTACATTGACCACCACACCCCCGACTCAAAAGAAAGGACGTATTATTGGCTTCCCCTAATTTTTTTCCCACGCCACGCTACTGCAAGGGAGTCGTAGTCGAGTCCGAGTCCAAGTCCGAGTCACCCAAGGAGTGTCCGAGTCGAGTCCAAGTCATCATTACCTGTGTTCGAGTCCAAGTCTGAGTCACCTAAGAAGAGTCCAAGTCAAGTCCGAGTCACAAGTCTTCATGTATTAATCTTCGTGGATATATGTGTTGAAATGTAGCTGCTCCTCTACATTGCTTTTATCCTGTCATGTTATACTAATCTGTCTATTGAACTGCTGTGAAGCCAGTTTGGCTACAATTCTTGTATTAGGTGCTATACAGATATAAAGCTTATTACTAATATTAATATTATTATTATTATTATTATTATTATTGTAAATGACCTTTAATATGTCTAACTATATTTAAAATGAGTTACCTTTTAGAGAAGTGATTACATTTGTATGCCAATATTTTCCTATGGTAAAGTTTTTGTTTTGCACTTTTATTTTAATAGTAATAAGATCGGGACTCTTATTTTGAAGGAACTTTTACCGTTTAAATCGGTTTACTGATAAAGATTTAGTCCCAGAAAGCACATGGCTACTTATTATGCAAAATGACCTCATTCTGCATGTTAAGTAGCCATGTGCTTTCATGTTATCGGCTGAATCTTTATTTATTGATTAGATCACGTTACTCTGATGATAGGGTTCAAGACAGCCTATATGTCTGAACTCGATCCTTAGAGTAATGTAAAGTTACGGAGCCTTCGCTTCAATATTGTTTCCACATAAGGAGCATTTTGCGCTGCTCTTTTCCAATGTGGAAGCAGAATGTGTGAAAGCATACAGCAGGATGCGGGGTGTGTTTCTAGACATCTCTAGACTGGAATAGCGGGGCCCAGTATGTGAACTCGCCTCACAGGTGCACATGCCAGGATAGAGGACATCAGACTCCAGAGAAAACTTGCTCAAGTCCGAGTCCAAGTCGGAGCGTCAATGTACAAGTCGAGTCCGAGTCATCGTGGGGGGGGGGAAATTCACGAGTCCGAGTCCAAGTCATCGTACGTGAGAATTCACGAGTCCGAGTCCAAGTCATCGTGCGCGAGAATTCACGAGTCCAAGTCCGAGTCGCGTCAATCAGTGCGCGAGACCGAGTCGAGTCACGAGTCCCGAAAATCGGCACTCGAGTCCGACTCGAGTCCTAGTCCAGGACTGGAGTACTCCATCTCTGGGTTACCACATGTGGAGCTTCTAGTGGTCAGTCTGGTGTTGTTACGTTGAGTAACCAATGAGTTAAGAGGTGGAGGGACTGTATTGTGCAGGATTTTGTAAACCAGAACGATGTTCCTATACTTTATTAAATCTTCCCAACTCAGGATGTTATGCTTGTTGAGGATGGTACAGTGATGGGAGCGGTTAGGTTTCTGGTCCAGTACTTTGAGGGTTTATTTGTACAGGGTTGCTAGTGGCTTCAGTGTGGAGCTGTTAGTTTGCCACCAGCTTGTGAGACAGTATGTTAGATGTGACATGATCATGGAATTCATGTATAATTTGGCAGAATTCAATGTCATAGTGTTTCTTATGTATTTAAAATTGGCTAGGCTAAACTTAACTCTTTGGGTAACTTTTTTGACTTGTGTTTTGAATGTTAAATTAGAGTCAATAATGATTCCAAGGTACTTAACATGAGGCACAATATCAATATTTTCATCTGAGATGCTTATTTTTGACACAATGTTGCATTTTCTTTTTGTGAAAAACATTCCTACTGTTTTGTTTACATTAAGCTGAAGACAGGAGCTGTGTAGCTAGCTAGTGATCAGCACTAAAGCTGAGGTCAGTTTATCAGCAGCCTTTTGCTTTGTATTGGCATGCACATATATCACAGTGTCATTGGCATATACAGTGGGGCAAAAAAGTATTTAGTCAGCCACCAATTGTGCAAGTTCTCCCACTTAAAAAGACGAGAGAGGCCTGTAATTTTCATCCTAGGTATACTTCAACTATGAGAGACAGAATGAGGAAAAAAAAAAAATCCAGAAAATCACATTGTCTGATTTTTAAAGAATTTATTTGCAAATTATGGTGGAAAATAAGTATTTGGTCAATAACAAAAGTTCATCTCAATACTTTGTTACCCTTTGTTGGCAATGACAGAGGTCAAACGTTTTCTGTAAGTCTTCACAAGGTTTTCCACACACTGTTGCTGGTATTTTGGCCCATTCCTCCATGCAGATCTCCTCTAGAGCAGTGATGTTTTGGGGCTGTCGCTGGGCAACACAGACTTTCAACTCTCTCCAAAGATTTTCTATGGGGTTGAGATCTGGAGACTGGCTAGGCCACTCCAGGACCTTGAAATGCTTCTTACGAAGTGTTATGGAAATCTGAGACCCAATACTGTGGAGATTCACAAGTCAGAAAGATCAAAACAAATAAATGGTGAAACAGACAGAGTTGTCTTTCTGGTTATTTATTTGAAGCTTCAAATACATTAGATACAATAAAAATGGCACAGGTCTCACAGAGTATGTATATGATAGTCTGCAGGAGTGTGCGCAGTTCAATATAGTAGCAAGGCTTATATACAGGAAATAGTGAGAAGTTAAGAAATCTGTCTTCACACGGTCACATTGTTATTAGACACCTGTCCTTGAGCTGTAGATAGAATAACGGTTCTCAGGAAAGGCAAGTTCTCGTGTGACTATGTGTGAGTCTCAACATAATAGCAGCTGTGGCCTTGAAGTGCTTGGGAATAAACCCACAGTAGAGTAGATAGAAGAAAACAGCACATCTCAGGAACTGAGAAGCATTTAGTTACTTTAAACATATCAGGATATAATAACAATTTCCACTATAGAAGCCACTCCTTCGTTGCCCGGGCGGTGTGTTTGGGATCATTGTCATGCTGAAAGACCCAGTCACGTTTCATCTTCAATGCCCTTGCTGATGGAAGGAGGTTGTCACTCAAAATCTCACGATACATGGCCCCATTCATTCTTTCCTTTACACGGATCAGTCGTCCTGGTCCCGTTGCAGAAAAACAGCCCCAAAGCATGATGTTTCCACCCCCATGTTTCACAGTAGGTATGGTGTTCTTTGGATGCAACTCAGTATTCTTTCTCCTCCAAATACGTCTAGTTGAGTTTTTACAAAAAAGTTCTATTTGGTTTCATCATATGACATTCTCCCAATCCTCTTCTGGATCATCTAAATGCTCTCTAGCAAACTTCAGACGGGCCTGGACATGTACTGGCTTAAGCAGGGGGACACGTCTGGCACTGCAGGATTTGAGTCCCTGGCGGCGTAGTGTGTTACTGATGGTAGCCTTTGTTACTTTGGTCCCAGCTCTCTGCAGGTCATTGACTAGGTCCCCCCGTGTGGTTCTGGGATTTTTGCTCACCGTTCTTGTGATAATTTTGACCCCACGGGGTGATATCTTGCGTGGAGCTCCAGATCGAGGGAGATTATCAGTGGTCTTGTATCTTGGTCTTCCATTTTCTAATAATTGCTCCCACAGTTGATTTCTTCCCACCAAGCTGCTTACCTATTGCAGATTCAGTCTTCCCAGCCTGGTGCAGGTCTACAATTTTGTTTCTGGTGTCCTTTGACAGCTCTTTGGTCTTGGCCATAGTGGAGTTTGGAGTGTCACTGTTTGAGGTTGTGGACAGGTGTCTTTTATACTGATAACGAGTTCAAACAGCTGCCATTAATACAGTTAACGAGTGGAGGACAGAGGAGGCTCTTAAAGAAGAAGTTACAGGTCTGTGAGAGCCAGACATCTTGTTTGTTTGTAGGTGACCAAATACTTATTTTACCGAGGAATTTACCAATTCATTCATTACAAATCCTACAATGTGATTTCCTGGATTCTTTCCCCCCATTCTGTCTCTCACAGTTGAAGTGTACCTAGGATGAAAATTACAGGCCTCTCTCATCTTTTTAAGTGGGAGAACTTGCACAATTGGTGGCTGACTAAATACTTTTTTGCCCCACTGTAGCTGTGTTTCCACATCAGGACAGACAGATGGCAGGTCATTCATATATAGGGTGAAAAGAAATGGACCAAGTATTGAACCTTGTGGTACTCCGGTGCTTAAATCTAGAGCTGGAGAGAGTCGATTATTGATGGTAACATGCTGACGCCTACCAGTGAGGTATGATTCAATCCAACTGAGTGTTAATGGAGAGCAGTTAAAAGCTGACAGTTTGGACAGAAGGACCTTATGATTGACTGTATCAAAAGATTTGCGTAGATCCAGGAATGCTGCACCAACAACATCTCGTTTGTCAACCATTGCTTTGACCTTTTCTATAAAAAAGCAGTTGGCTGTTTCGGTTGAATCATTTGCCCTGAAGCCAAACTACATGGCATGAAGTTGAAATGGACTTGTCACGATCTGTCTGTGTTGTGTTTTGTCTTGTCTAGATCTGTCTTTTGGTTTCCTGTCTGTGTGTTCCCTCCTTGCCTGATTACCCGATTGTGTTCACCTTGTGCCCCTGTGTTTTCTCCTCCTCCTACCTGTGTCTTGTTTGTTTGATTAGTCCTGTGTGCATTTAGGTTCTGTGTTTTCTGTTAGTCTTTGTGAGATCCTTGTTTGTCTTTGACTGTGTTCACAGGGAAGAGTTCTGTATGTTACTATTTAGCCTTGAAATAAAGGTATTTTCTGTTTAATCTGCATTTGGGTCCTGCCTGCTTCACTCAACCCTGACAGAAGGATCTCACCAAAGATGGACCCAGCAGATGATCCATTTGAGGTGGAGTTACATACATTAACCTATTCATTGGCTTTCTGCTATGGTAGGTGGAGGGGAGCGTCCAGTGTTCAGCAGAAAGAGGCTGCTCTGGCAGAGGCGCACCAGATGGCAACAGAGAAGCCATGTTTAGTGAAGTTCTTACCTGGCTGGATTATGGACTTCCTCCCGACATGTGATTCCCGGCCTGCTGGCCCCAGGCATGCTAGCCCCCTGCCTCCCAATTCCCAACCTGACACCATACGTCTCGGTGTGTTCTGTCTGGAGTCAGCCCCTGCTTCTTCCCCATTTCCTGCTCCTGTCCATGATCCGTTCTCGGGTACTCGTCTGGCTTTTGGAGGTCCACGGAGCCTCCAAAAGGCTCCTAAGAGAAGGAATTGTAAGTCCAGGCTAGCAGCCCGAGCCTCAGAAGCCATGCTTTGGGATCCAGTACAGGCCCCAGCAGCCATGGTTCCGGCTCCAGTACCGGCCCCAGCAGCCATGGTTCCGGCTCCAGCTGCCATGGTTCCGGCTCCAGTACCGGCCCCAGCAGCAATGGTCCCGGCCCCAGCAGCCATGGTCCCAGCCCTAGAAGCCATGGTTCAGGCCCTGGTTCCGGCCCCAGCAGCCATGGTTCCTCCTCTAGTCCCTACTCAAGTCCCTACTCAATTCCCTTCTCAAGTCCCTTCTCAAGTCCCTTCTCAAGTCCCTTCTCTAGTCCCTCCTCTAGTCCCTTCTCTAGTCCCTTCCCAAGTCCCTTCCCAAGTTCCTTCTCTAGTCCCTTCTCAGGTCCCTTCTCTAGTCCCTTCTCTAGTCCCTTCCCAAGTCCCTTCTCTAGTCCCTTCTCAGGTCCCTTCTCAGGTCCCTTATCAGGTCCCTTCTCAGGTTACTTCTCTAGTCCCTACTCAAGTCCCCGCTCAATTCCATTCTCGGGTCCCTTCTCAAGTCCCTCCTCTAGTCCCTTCTCTAGTCCCTTCCCAAGTCCCTTCTCTAGTCCCTTCTCAAGTCCCCTCTCTAGTCCCTACTCAAGTCCCTTCTCTAGTCCCTATTCTCTTCTCTCTTCTCAAGTCCTTACTCAAGTCCCTTTCCAAGTCCCTTCTCAAGTCCCTTCTCTAATCCCCTCTCTAGTCCCTTCTCTAGTCCCATCTCAAGTCCCCTCTCAAGTCCCCTCTCAAGTCCCTTCTCAAATCCCTTCTCTAGTCCCTACTCATGTCCCAACTCTGTGTCCTGTTCCGTTGGGGGTCTCGCCGGAGGTCCTGCCAACTCCTTGTCCTGTTTCGTTGGGGGTTCCGCTGAGGGTCCTGCCAACTCTGTGTCCTATCCTGTTGGGGGTCCCGCCGACTACTGTTCTGCCGGGGGTCCCTCCGACTACTGTTCTGCCGGGGGTCCTGGCAACCCCATGCCCTGTTCCGTTGGGGGGCCAGCCGACACCTATTTCGTCGGGGGTCCTGCCAACCCCATGTCCTGTTCCGTTGGGGGTCCGTTGAGGTATTCCTCCTCATTGTATATATCCATGTGATGTAGCCATTCCAATGATGGGATTAGTCTCTCGGAGGTCATGGAGCAACTGCAGGGCCACACTATGCTTCAGTCTTGCCATGACCTGATGTGCCTCATCTCGGGAGAACTCAGGGTGGTTATGAGTTACATGACAGTCTCTTCCCAGCATACTTAAAATAGTTTATACATTATTCGAACATAGGAATAGTAGATAGGATTACTTAAAATATAGTACCTTATATTTCATCTTTTTTTCCCTTTAGACCCTAAGCATTCTTAAAAAGCCTTACCCTTACCCACCCCCCATTTTACCTCTGCTGGTCTATGGTTTTGTAGAGGGTAACGGGGTACAGAGTCAGGGGGAGTGCATCTGACGAAGAGATAGGTTGTTGTGCTCTCTATCTCTGTTTCTTATCTATATCTAATAGAACTCCTCTGGTCTTGATAGATTGAGTGGGGAGGTTCATGAGATCTTTCTAGAGGGTTATCTAGAATAACTTTTATCCAATGACCTTTTCCCTCTCTGTCTGTGTCTGTGTATTCTCTTGTTCCGATTAACCCAGCCAAATCTTTTTTCTTGTTTTGTATCTATATCTACGCCGGGATCCGGAGTCGAGGCTGATCCTCTTGCTGTAGTCCTGTGTCTTGGATCCTCTATCCTGAGTTCTGGATTAAATCGTGGACTTCGGGTCGTGGCTGAACCTGTCTCTGCGGTCCTGCCTTGGGTCTCGTCATGCTGCTTCCCTGATGGCTTCCACAGGATTGTAGCTGACATCCTCATGGATTCATCTTCTTATTACAGACACATGCATTTCCTAACATTCGGTCTATATGCTGTAAAATGTATTATCTCTTCGATTTACACACGGCATCTACGAAGTACGTACAATGACCGGAGTGATCCCATGTTAATTTTGTCCCAAAACCGGAGCATTCCCTCATCTGTTGAGGGTCCCGCCAACACCTGTCCCGCCGGGGGTCCTGCCAACACCTGTTCCGTTGGAGGTCCAGCCAGCTCCGAATCCTGTTAAGTCGGAGGTCCCGCTGCCACCAGATCCTAACCCGCCGGGGGTCCCGCCTACACCATGTCCAGTTCTGTTGGGGGTCCTGCTGTCGCCTCTTCCGCCGACACGTCCTGTTCCGACGGCGGTCCCGTCTACACCAGCCCTTGTTCCGTCTGGAGTCCAGTCGACACCAGCCCTTGCCCCGTCCAGAGTCCCATTGACACCAGCCCATTTTCTGTCCAAGGTCTCGTCTACACCTGTCCCGACAGCTCCGGTTCCTGTCTGGCCGACACCGGTTCCTGTCCCGCCATCCCCAGCTCCCATTTCTCCCGATTCCTGTGCTTCTACTCCGGCGATCCAGCTGACCCCAGAGGGGCCCCATCGCGGCCTACGCCGTCTTCCTGCCCGTCGTGCGGAGCTGTCCCGCCTCAGTCCTGCCCATCCTCCGGAGCTGTCCCAGCGCTGCCTTCCTGCCCGTCCTCCGGAGCTGTCCCGTTTCCGCCTTCTTGCCCGTCCTTGTGCCCGGCCCCCTGAGTGCCGCGGCCTTTGCCCTCGAGCCCGGCCCCCTGACTTTCCCAGCCGCTGCCTTCGCCCTCGAGCCCGGCCCCCTGAGTTCCCCAGCCGATGCCTTCGCCCTCGAGCCCGGCCCCCTGACTTTCCCAGCCGCTGCCTTCGCCCTCGAGCCGGGCCCGCTGACTTTTCCAGCCGCTACCTTCTCCCTCGAGTCCGGCCCCCTAATTTACCCCGACGAGGCCTTCACCCCTGTCTTCGGCCCCCTGAGTTTCCCCGCCGTGGACTTCTCTGCTCTGTTGCTGTTCCCCCAGGCCGTCCGCACGAGAACCCCTTCTCGGCCTCTACCTTGCCCCCGGGCCGTCCACCCGAGTCACCCTTCTCGACCTCTGCTTTGTCCCCGGGCCGTCCGCCCAAGTCACCCTTCTCGGCCTCTGCTTTGCCCCCGGGCCGTCCGCCCGAGTCCCCCTTCTCGGCTTCTGCTTTGCCCCGGGTTGTCTGTCCGAGATTGAAAATGGGGGTTACAATTGCAGTCTTCCATGCACTTGGGAATGTCCCATGTAATACAGATGAATTGATGATTTGGGTAAGAGGGCAGACTAGGTAATCTTGCAGTAATTTAAGCATTGTATAATCCATAGTGTATGTGTCCTTAGCTGTCAAAGTTTTAAGATAATTAATAATTGCTTTGGTTTTTAATTCCGATATGGGTTGACTGCAAAATGACATCTTACTTTAGTCGACTTTAATAATATGTTCTGCTCTCAAGGGAACATTCTGTGCAATCTCATCTACAGAGTTGATAAAATATTTATTAAAATGACAAGTTGTTCTGGGTCTTGCACTAGGTTACCATTCTCTTTTAGTTCTAGCTGCTTTTTTGGCCTGTGCTTGATTCCCAGTAAGGTTTTAATCTGTTCCCAAATTATTATAGTGTTACCTTTTGCCTCATTAATTATTGTTATGAAAAATTTGGCTTTGGCCTTTCTGATTGTTTGCGTTACTTTGCTACGTAAATGAAGTAAACATATGCCTGTCAGTAGTTAATTTAGTTTTCAGTGCAAAGTCTCTTTCCTTCATCAAGTTCAATATGTCCGTATTGAACCAAGGAAGTGCATTGTTTTAGTTTTTTCCACTTTTCATTTTTCTGGAGAACATCTCCACTAAATCATGTAGCTTGGTCGCAAACATTTGGCTGTCTGTTTCTACACTACTCCCAGTTAGCATACTTTCCCAATCAGTCTGTTGCACAGCTTGCTCAAAGTTTGCAAATTCATTTTTCGGTATTCTTAGTTGTTCCAGAGGTTTGTAAGAGTGGTGGAACCGTTTCTCTGTGAGTTTTCTGGATATTAATATTAAGTTGTGGTCAGATAGTCCAGTGATGAAAATAAATGTTTTATCCATTCTCTCCCAGGTTTATTACTTAATATTAAGTCTATTTGTGTCTGTGAGGATGAGGTTATTCTGGTTGGTCCTTCTGTCATTTGTGTTAAGTCTAAACTATCTGTGATTTGCTTAAGGGCTTTCCTACTTGTCTTGTCTAACCAGTTACAATTCAGGTCACCAAGCAGTATTACTTCTGTTTTTAAATCACATGCTTTAACCTGTTTAGCCCTGAGCCTGTTTTTCAGGTCTCAGGCTCGAAAATGACATTCCCAGAACAAATTACCATAATTACACTTCTAAAAGGGTTAATTAATAATATTTTTTCTCAAAGTAATGATAAACCTGTGAGTTGGATGTAGAAAAGTCAGAATCAATATAGATGTTTTTTATTTTAAAGAAAATTCAGATTGAACATAGTAAAAAAATTGTAAATTATAGTGTCCGTCCAAAAATTATTTTTTACTTATAGTGAAAACTACCCTTGGATAATGGTAAGGTAGACTAAAAGCTTTAGGAATCCAAAGTACAACATATAATAAGTACCCTGTATCAAGATTGATGCAAAACAAGTAACATTTGACCTTTTTAGAGAGGTTTAGCAAAAACAACTCCACCTCTGAGGTGATTTGGGTGGAAATGGGGGTTTTACCGTTTCTCTGGAACCCATTTTTCGATTTTGGTGATTGACATCTCTTTCTGACCGTTAGAGCCAATAGAATTGAAGGGGAATCTCCCCACTCACCCACAGTCTAAAACAAAAAGGTGTGGGCTTCGTACACCCAGTTTTGCACCAGAGTGAAGCTGTCTCTAGCTCTGACTTCTAGAAACGGAAACGCAGGTTTATTTCTTATGGATTATCATAAATCATTTCAAAGGGACACAGACACATTGGATTAACCTATGGATTAACTTCAGCAGCGTTTTTATCGTTTTAATGCCATTGAAGACCACTTTTGACCAGACTACGACACAGGTGAGCCATGTTAGCGTTTTTAGCTACCTAACGCCACATGTTTTGATGTCTGTTCTTGTTATTATCTCCGCGAGTTCGTATAATTGAGTGATAATGAGGGTACCCTTCGATTCTGTGTCACCTCACAATGTGAAACGGTGTCATGGATGTGCAAAAAAGATAAATAATAAGGTTTTGTGAGTGAATTTCGGTGCAGTCATCTGTTAGCATTTTTCGCTCGTTGCTAATTCAGAGGCTCAGCGTTAGCATTGTGGGGTTTTTAAAAAAAAAAATGTTTAAATGAGCAGTTAGATGAGTTTCTTCCCGTTACATGGATATAAAACATTCATAGTTTATTAAATGAACATGCCCTCAGACACTGTTTCCTGCAAGATGTTGCGGGAGGGCCCCGGTGCCGGGGTCTCTCGGGCTTAACAGGTTAAGAAGTTTTTTGAATGTGGTGTAGAAGTCATTATTTGAAGAGGGTGGATGATAAACAACAATGAGCACAAATGACATTTCAGGGGACAGCATTATTTTTAATCCAAGACATTCCAAGTCATGGTTAAAAGGCCAGCATATTTGCTGACAGTTGAGATGGTCTTTGACATAAATCATAACCCCACCCCCTCTTCCGTAAGATCGATCTTGTCTTAAGCTTTCATAGCCTGGCACATGCAATGCAGCGGATGGAGAGTTGGTATGAAGCCATGTTTCTGATAGGCAGAGAAAATCTAAATTGGAATCATGAAGAAGTTGATAGACTTGATCAGCTTTAGGTGTGAGGCTACAGATGTTCAAATGTCCTCCAAAGATGCCCTTCGGTTTGTGTTGTTGATCCCAGATCACTAAAGAGTGATTAACAGTTTTAAATAAATTGAACTTGCTGTGTTTTTTGAAAACAGGATTTATGGTCCTGTTGCTTTTGTTAGCATGTTTGTCGAACGGACTGACGCGCTGAGTTTCCACCTGAACGCAACATCCAACTTCCAGGTTTGCTGGACAGCGCAAGCCGGTCAAGTTAGAAATGCCATGCGGGTCAGAGGACACTTTCTCCATGGCAATCGGGGTATCCTCGACGCTGTGCCTGAACGCAGCAAGCCGCTCCCGGTCCCCGACGCTCCCCTCGCCCACAGCCATGGCCCTCGGCGTCCCAGATCTCCGCTCCTCCGCACCGGCAGTTCCACTTCCCAGTCGACACTGCTTAGCCAGTCCGTCTACGCCACTCGGACAGCAAACACAAGGCATCACATTAGGTTGGTGTCTGTATTCAATCACTGTGCTTTCTCTGTGAGTGTCACGTACCTGAGAGACAGGGTTGTTGCTCTTCGTGACTTCACGGTTGATGTTTCGAGTTGTTGAGCCTAAGCACTGATGTACGTCTCCAGATAGCAACAGGTAGAGTGTGATGATGATACGTAACATTGCAAAAATCAGGCATATCTTGCCTCAAAACGATGCAGAGAAACTAGTCCATGCATTTGTTACTTCAAGGCTGGATTATTGTAACTCTTTATTATCAGGGTGTACCAAGAAGTCAGTCAAGTCGCTTCAGCTGATTCAAAATGCTGCAGCTCGTGTACTAACCAGAGTTAGGAAAAGGGACCACATTACTCCTGTTCTGGCTGCCTTACACTGGCTCCCTATAGAACACAGGATAGAATTTAAAATTCTTCTTCTCGCCTACAAAGCCCTTAATGGGCAGGCGCCATCTTACCTTAAAGAACTCATTATACCCTACTGTCCTACTAGGGCATTGCGTTCCAAGAATGCAGGGTTGTTGGTTGTTCCTAGAGTCTCTAAAAGTACAATGGGAGCCAGAGCCTTTTCTTATCAAGCTCCACATTTGTGGAATCAGCTTCCAGTTTGTGTTCGGGCAGCAGACACCCCTATCCGTTTTTAAGAGTGCGCTTAAGACCTTCCTTTTTGATAAAGCTTATAGTTAGGGCTGATTAGATCCAGCCCCTAGTTTTGCTGATATAGGCTTAGTTTGTCGGGGGACATCTTACTTCTTCCTTCTCTCTGTCTATACCTGTGTACTCTCATGTTCCGATTAACCCAGCTTCCCCAAATGTCTTTCTTTTTGGTGTCTATATACGCCGGGATCCGGAGTCATGGATGATCCTGCGCTCCTCTGTCCTGGATCGCGAGCCCTGGATCTTGAGTCGTGGCTGTGGTCCTGGATCATAGGTCCTGGATGGATATCCTCGTGGATTCATCTTCCTATTATACACACATGCATTTCCAAACATTTGGACTACCTATGTTGCAAATGTATTATCTTTTCAATTTACACACGGCATCTATTGCACGTCTGTCCATCCTGGGAGAGGGATCCCTCCTCTGTTGCTCTCCCTGAGGTTTCTCCCATTTTTCCCTTTAAACTGTGGGTTTTCTCCGGAAGTTTTTCCTTGTACGATGTGAGGGTCTAAGGACAGAGGGTGTCGTATTGTCATACTGATATTTTGTACAAACTGTAAAGTCCACTGAGACAAATGTAACATTTGTGATATTGGGCTATATAAATAAACATTGATTGATTGATTGATTGATTGATGATACGGCAGTTACTTTGACGTTTGTCTCGGACTTCACTATTTCGTTTAAGGTTATGTTGTTGTTGTTGTTGGCCCGCGCTGAGAACAAATGTTTGCATCGGAGAGTGTTTACCATACCCAAAGTGCTTCAATTTGTCTGTGTGCACTGCTAAGATGCAGGGCCCATTATTCGGATTTAAGAATGGACCCGTGTTTACAAAGTTTAAAATGAAGGCATATGTTAAACATGCAAGGAGATCTCCTGTTACACCTGATCTGCCTGCCACCGCCATCTTTTCGGCTAAATATTCCTTAACCTAGGTTTAGGAGCATGGCCACGCCTCAAACCCACCTCTAATCACGGCCAACTCTATATATATTCGGCCAAACATCCGGCAATCGCCCGTCTCTATTCTCTCAACCCACCCTCCCTCTCCCTTCTACTCATACGGTTCCCGTTCTACATCATACTTAGTCAAACTCTTTCATCCCTCCACCCATCGACCCCCTTCAACGATACACCCCTACTTCCATTCATCCCTCAATCCTTACATCCCGTCATCTAGACATACCTTCATCCCAACATCTCTACATCCCTACCTTCCCTCATCCCTACATCCCGTCATCTAGATATCTCTTCCCTCATCTCTTCAACCCAACATCTCTAGACCCCTTCATCCCAACATCTCTATATCCCTTCATCCCTCATCCATTCATCCCTCATCCATTCATCCCCTCATCCCTCATCCATTGATCCCTCATCCGTTCATCCCTACATCCCATCACCCTCTGCCTGTCACCATTCATATTTAACTTTTGAATATTTTCTAATTTATAATTCTAGGAATCGTCTGGGGGCCCGTAATCAGCCCGAGCAGATCATACCGGAGACGGTACCCCCACTCTGAGTCTCCCTCTGCACGGACCACAGCACGTCCCTCCAGATCAGAACATCTCATCAACCCCTCCATATCAATTCATTGTTACCTCTTGCAATAAACCTACAAACATCACACTGTTGTGGCATTGTCCCTGCTCGTGAAAAGGGTGTTAATATATAAGTGTTCTCCAGTGCCTTTTGTCCGCTTTAACGGCCCTTCCACACGGCAGCGTGCGTTGAAGCTTCAACGCTTCTGCCCCTTCACTTTGAATGGGGTGACGTCACGCTTTGCCAAACTGCATTGTGGGAGTGTCGCTACGCGTCGCCAATCAAACCGCGTGCTTGTGTGTCCGGGGCGGGAGATTCATGTGATTGGTTGTTGGTCGAGTTTCAGACACGCCCGCCGGCAAGCTAAGTTCGAAACGTAAGATGCATTTTGACAGACAAGACGGACAATTGGGGGGGAATATCCTGCATTTTGAATGTCCGATAGTCCACCATTAGCACCTTAGTCTTGTCCACGAAAACTAAATATACATTTCGTCATAGTTTTTATTATCAAGAATCTATTTTTAGCTCGTCATCGTCTCGTTTTAGTCATGTAAAAAAGGTTGTTGATGAACATTTTTCGTCATAGTTTTCGTTGAGGAAATTAACACTGCCTGTAAGCAGGCAGCTGCAGTGAGATGTGATCTGATTTGCCGAAGGGAGGGCGAGGGAGAGCTTTATATCCATGTTGGAAATGAGAATAAACATGGTCCACTGTGTTTCCACCTCACCGATGTGCTAATATTAAATAATCCCCACATCAGGGAATCACTTGTTGTTCACCATAAAGCATACACCTCCTCCCTTACTTTTCCCTGAGTAAACAGTTTGAAAATCCGTCCGGGATAGAGGAGATAAGCAGAAGAGGCCGGTTCTCACGTTTCCTCAGCCTCACTAGCACTCCGGCCCGGGACCCCCGCTTTGTCTTCCTCCTTCGCCGCTCACGGACAGCAGTTTAACGACAACAGGTAGCCATGGCGATTCCCCATTGTTTTCTGGTCTCTGTGATAGACTGCTGTCCACCAAGTTGCTGATGTGTTAAAGTTCCTCTCTACTATGTTGTATGGTAGAGTTGGGGTGGTCGGCTCGCATGTTGCGGACAAAGTTAAAAGCACACACCGAAATGTAAACAAACACTGAAGTAAAACCACATAAATGCAGAGTTGGAGAGCAGGCAAACACGGAGCACCATCTTAGCATTCTGCTTTCAGGAACTATCTTCCTATTTTTTAAATAGAAAAGACAAAAATAATCTGATGGATGGAACAGTACTGTTACCTGAACCTGAACCTCCAACTACCTAGTGGACCAGTAGGAAAGGATTGTTTTCTTAAATGCAATGTAGCCTACCATTTAATGGGGCTGCTATTCAAAATCACAAGCCACTCCCTACCTGCAACACCACCTAGACTGTGGTTCTAGTATAAACCACTCCTCCTACCCTAAATGTTAGAACTCTGCCTTTCATTCCATCCAAACATTGCAAGCAGAAAAAAATAAACCCAGTGTGACTTTGAACATGGAAGCTTGATTCTACACTTTGTGCAGAATTATTAGGCAAGTGAGTATTTTGAACATAAGACACATTTTGAGTTGTATACACTGCTGGAAAGAGGAGATTCATAGCTTTCTAATGATATCAGGATTGTTGTTGTACTCCAAATATTAAGCGAAATATGTCACATTATATAATGACTGTCACAGAGTCGTCATTTTGAGAAAAAGGCCTTCAAAGTTTCCTCTTCTCTGGAATCCGTCGATCTGATTGGTTATTAGCAAATGATCAAAATAGTACGGAGGGGAAATATTTTCGTTTGGATTACTGGTCTGGGGGAAGCTCGCGAGTGTGTGTGTGTGTGTTTGTGTATGTTTGCGTTTGTGTGTATTGTGTTTGTTTCCCGGGGAAAACCCTCACGAGAAACACCGGCTGTTGTTATGCCTGCTGTGACGTTAAGTTACTCCGTTATCCGCTTGTAATTATGCCGTTACAAGCTTCAAAGCTGTATTTATCATCTGAATTTGCCGAAACAAGTTTAATATTCTGAAAGCCAAGACTTTGTTTATTTGAAAACAGATGAAAACAAACTGTAACGGACCCTGCCGTGTTATCTATGATTACTATACGCCTTACATTCATAATTTCAGCGAGAGGGAGGGGGAGCGGCGCTGTGGAAGAGCAGAGTGCGCGGTGCCTGTCATCCTCCCTTTACAAGCTTCAAACATTTATTTATCATGTGATTTTGGAAATAAAAGTTTCATATTCTGAAAGCCAAGACTTTGTTTATTTAAAATCAAACAAAACACCCGAACCCCGAAAAACTATTTTTGTTACGAAAATCCACGTTTATTTTGAAATGAACCGTTGCGACTTCCGACTGATTTCGATAGAGCGGGTCACATGTCATCAATTTTATGCATATTTTCCAACTCCAAGCTGTATGAACTTGAATGCCTATTATATTTAAGTATATCAGGTCATGTGTATTTGTGGCCTAATGAGATCAACACCCTTTATCGAGGTGTGCAGAATTATTAGGCAGCTTCTCGGACTCAGGCAAAATGGGCCAAAAAAGAGATTTAACTGACTGAAAAGTCTTTCAGAGGGATGCAGCTCTTGAAATTACTAAGATATTGGGGCGTGGTCACAGAACCATCAAACCTTTTGTGGGTGAATAGTCAACAGGGTCACAAGAAACGTGTTGAGATAAAAAGACGCAAATTAAGATTCAAGATTCAAAGGTTTTATAGCTACAGTGTAGAAATGGCAATGACATGAGAAAAGTGCAAAATATGAAACACACACACACACACACACACACACACACACACACACACACACACACACACACACACACACACACACACACACACACACACACACACACACACACACACACACACACACACACACACACATCCCCTTGGGTAACTCTATCATGGAAAGTGATTTCCTACTTTAGACTGTCCATATATGGAAAGAGCTTGGGTTGGATGTAGCACTGGATCAGATTCAGGGAGGCAAATGAGTCCTGTAGGGAATGTCAGATCTTGTTGATGAATGGGTCATTGCAGTGCACTTGCTGTCATCTCTTCACCTCACAACACCCTGCCTGACACCATAAATAACACCTCTTTTCTTTTTACCCAGATGTCTTAGAGTTAAATGTGTTCCTGTGTTAGGAACTGCCTCAACATAAGACAGGCAAAGCATCATCTATGCGTCACCTTTTATTCCAAACTGTACTCTTTAAGAGGTTGAGTAATTAAACAGTAGCGGTAGTTAGCTAAATGGGTCAAGTGTGTCAATGAAGGCAGAGTCAGTGGTCCAAGAGAGAAGAAATGTCTTTGGCATGTCTGAGCTCATCTCCACTTTCAGCCACTTTGCAGTCTCCTTCTCGATCTGATCTCCTCTCTCATTCTGTCCTTTGCTCTTTCCAACTCAGCTGTTTCTCACTGCCACTAGTCTATGACCATAAGAAAATTAATATTCATATGTATTACAAAAGATTATTCTCTTAACATTTCCATAATTACCGATAATAGTGGTTGTGTTAGTTATTTAAGGCTAATACAAGGCTCAGTCTTCCTTTATGTCACTGATGAAAGGCTTGGATTTGTTGGCTGTGCAATCATCCGGTGCCCCAGTTTGTTTGTTTTATGATAAAAAAACAACTCTCAAATCTTCACTTTCTTTCAGTTCTTGGGTCCTGGCTGACTGTAAATGAGAAATCTGAGTTTTGACAAGTTCCATAACTGATATGTTGTGATGTTATTGACTTGATACTATATACATAATGTGCAAAGATCATGGATGATTCAACCAGCACTGCTTTTTACAGTAACACTGATGACCCAAACTGACCCAAACTGACCCAAACTGACTAGCTTGAAAATAAATCAAAGTTCTAAGCAACATTTGCTTTTTTTTATTTAGCACACCTACTTATTGGGTTTATTGGAGTGAGAATTCTTGGCCTAGCACCACAGCATTATGCAGAAACAAGAGGACATGTTTTTAGTGACTAGTCAAGTTTGGTTTAGGGGTGATCAGAGGTTCCTGTCACATGACCTCTTCATGTATGCTTGGGAGAGAATTGACTAGGGGTGTGGAATACTGTGCTGGTCCCACACAGACAGAGCCAGGGAGGCTCACATTACACTGACTCTGACAGTGTATGCTTTTAAATAGAGTGGTTGTCAACTCCTCCCTGCACAAATCCATTTATTTTGGGGATAGCGCGTAGGGGGAGGGACAGGCAAGAAGATGGGCAATAGATTTGGCTTGTACCCTTGAAAATGAATGCACTCTGGCTGCATCAGCTTAATAGGGATACTAGAGGTGTAAGACATCATTTATTAAAAAAATAGGCTTTTGAGAATGGCACTATAGCTCAGATAAAAAAAAACAGACTGAGGCCTAACTGCTGGCTGCTATATTTATTAAACCTCAGAATAAGAAAACTACTCATAAAAGCCTGAGAAATCTCAAGCTAGTGTCTTTAGGAAGTCAATTCAATTTGACAATTGTGCAAAGCAGCAGTTCAATGCTAACATAAAATATATAAATTTACCTAAAAGAGCAGGATAGTAGTGGAGTCTGCACTCTGTGAACACTTTTATATAGTCAAACAATATAAATTAAGACTTTAGGGAGGATGATGGAAGAGGAAGTCCAGTGTATGACATTTTGTGTAAGTTTCCTAAAATGGCAAACTGACAAAAAAGGGACTACTTATGTCACTTTACATATGTACAATTAAGTGCAACATCATGAATGTCTTAAAGGAGTGACTATTATCTCCTTGGATCAATTACTAGGTTTTGAGCCTCCCCTTACAATAAGCTTTTCGTCCTGTCTTTGAGTGTGGCCATTTGGAACAGCTATAAATACTTTGCCTTAAGGCATGTTGGGATAACACATTCAAACTTTTCTTTCAAGCACATCCCAGTGTTGGGGTCAGGGTGGTGGATGGGACATCTCATATATTCATGTCGGTGACTGGAGTAAGAATCCTGTTCAAGACGAGCATTTAATGTTGTCTTTTTGTAACCATGTTATTTACCTGGGGTGTTAGCGTCTAACCTAATTCAAATTCTCCTTCCGCTAGTGCTCCTCCATGTAGTACACTGTGAACACCATGTACTTGTGTAGTGCATACATTATGATAGGGTAGTATCTTATATTGCACACAGTATTTGTTCTTCATTTATTGGAAATGAAGATTCCCACTATTAACTAGCTAGCTAGCTAACTTCAGGGCCAAGTAGTCCCTGAATAACTGAAGAACTGTAATAAGCTAGCAAGCATCGAAGTGCTCTTAGTGCTTAATTGTTACAGACTACTAATTTAACCTAATAAACCCTAGCTAATAAACCCTTGCTAGTCCCTACCCTTTGGTGTCATAGACACGATAGTAACAATTGCACTGTGCCATACTTGTGAGTGTGAATGCCCTTATGCACTCAAAATAGCAAGTGTTAGCAGGAAGTAATGAATAACCTTTTTTAAAGGGAATGTCTCCATCTATGGATATGTCACAGAAATCTCAAATTATTACCCAAACGATCTAACAAGATTGTACCTAGGCATTGCTGCTAGTCGGGCAAAATGTTCAGCCATCTGTTTCAAAAGATAAAAGATGTAACAAGTGATTTCTGTCCAATAACCTTCCAGCTCTATACCAACTTGACCCTCCTCTTTCTTTTACAATATTTGGTCATTGTTTCCTGGGCCTACTTCTGCTGTGGTGCTCTTTAAAGTTAAGGTTGAAAATGTGTTCTAAAGTTAAACTTGAACATTTGATGATGATGGAAAAGCAAGTATGCTCCACTCATTCCTTATACACCCCTCCAATCACCCCCTTCTCTCAGTAACTTAACTTATGGATAGTGCAGGCCTGCCCACTAGCATTTGCCCCTGTCAGTCAGCCGGACTGCCCCCCTTCTTCTCAGCTTACCCCATAGGTTGGTCTCACTCTTTTTCTGTCGCCCTCGCATTAGTTCTGTCTCTGTCTCCTGTGTTGACCAGTTACTGACAGCTCCCCTCTCATCTTCTTAGTGCAGTCTAAACTGTTCACACAAGCGCTGCACTGGACTAAAAGACTTTGTGGTTTGGTCCCATATTGAACGGGAGGAAACCTGCTTTTCTAAGGATCATTTTCCCAAGGACTTGGGAACAAGTGTCTGGCCTCACCTTGGAATATATTCTTTGTACTGGACCGAGTCTACTGGATCCATTATAATTGGTGTCCAATTCTTACTGTAGCAATCAGCAAGTGTGTGACAGCTGAGTGAGGTTGTAAGGTTGTGTGTGCTGGGACAAATAGGCAAAGAGCTGCAGTGCTGGTCTCCTGCAGTGATTGCAGGTTGATTCCTCATTAGTTGGCCCTGTTTTGGCTGTGAACATGGCATCGTTGAGAAGTTTGATTCTTGCAGTGCTGCTGGCACTGCTCTGCTCCTTCCACACCCCGCTGGCTCCCTTTGCCAAGGCGCAGGACCTGCCATTCCGTTCTGAGCAAGGTCTGGTGGCTGACGATGATGACGATGACGATGATGATGACGATGATGATGATGACGATGATGATGATGACGATGACGACGATGAAGACGATGATGATGACGACGACGACGATGATGATGATGATGACGACGACGATGATGATGATGATGATGACGACGATGATGACGATGATGATGATGATGACGACGATGATGATGATGACGACGACGATGATGACGACGACGACGACGATGATGATGATGACGATGATGACGACGATGATGACGACGATGATGATGACGATGACGATGACGACGACGATGATGATGATGACGATGATGATGACGATGATGATGACGACGATGATCATGAAGGTCAGTCTTTTTAAATATTTAGTAGTTCATATGTTATCCTATCGCTGTGTCTCTTCCTGTGTTAGCACATATTCAGATATCTGCACTAGAAGCACATTGCAGACTGCAATCTGTCAGAGCTGCTTTCACTGAACTTTAATGAGACCGTGCTGTTTGTTTTGGTTCTGGCGGTGATTTGCAATTCAACTTGCCTAAACACAGTACATACAATATGCCACATCTGATGTAGCAAGCAATACACCGTATATTTTATTTAAAGTGTGTGTCAGAAATGGCGGATGCTTTTGACATACAGTTGGTGATGTCTGCAGTACATTACTGGACATTTTAAGGGGAGGAGCTAACAAAATATTAGCCACTCCCCCCACTCGCTAACATTCTTACAACCTTATCATCTCTATCACAGTTCTAATTGTTTATGTCTCAGAGCTCATAGGTATTCAAAATCCCTCCTCCACCTCTTTCCAGCTGTCTATTTTGCTTGCTGTCTCTGACACTGTGTTCTTTTCCCTGCTTAACTAGAGTTATGAGCACTCTGGGGAAATTGAACTGGCCCATCTGAAGTCCAACTGTCCGAAGTCCTTCGTACAGTACACTAAATATGAACTTGGGGACTGCAGAAGCATTGATTTGAGAGAGAGAAAGAACAATAAAACTATTTCACACAAACCAAGCCTGGCTTGGAAATCAGTCTTTGGGGTCACTAGTCTGAGATATTTTGATTTGTGTTTCGTTTGAAATAATTGTTCCTACACTAGGATCTTCCTTTCTCAATTGTTATCGATCAGATTGACCTGCATTTGTCTTTATGTGAACCTACAGAGAAAGAAAGAGAGACAGTGATATTGGGGTGGGTTGGGGGATAGGGGTTCTAGAGATACAGACAGGGATAATGAAGCGAGAGGGGAGGTGCAGGAGGGCAACTACCTAAAATATTAATTTGAAGCATAGAATATCTACAGATAAAGTTTCTCTCTTTCTCCATATCTCTCAATCTCTTTCTTTCTCTGTGGGGCATTTATGCCACTGTATGTTGAAAAAGCCGTGCTATGCACAGAATTTGTTTGGTGTGTGCACTTGTAAAATTGCTAAACACAGTTAAGATAATAGAATACCTATCATTGTATCTACATGTATGAACAGTGTAATAATCATACCTCTTTTTTTCTTTAACAGTAACATTATGAAAGATTAAGTAAAATAATAACTTTTGATGCACATGTGATTAGCTTATATTAATGATTTGTTTTGAGTTTCATGCAAGTTCCCCCTTACTATTTAATGCTGATTTGGCACTTATATTACTTAATACATTTTTTAAGTCATATGTGAACTTAGCTTAGCTAATCTATAACTTCTCAATTGTTATGAAATGTTACAACAGTCGATCGGCTGGAGATTCTTCAGACCCTCAGGGAGAGAGTGTTTGGGAAAAGAGAGAAACTTCTCTTTGTATAGAGGAAACCTCAAATTGTCAAGAGATGAAATGGTTGTCTGCTTTTTTTTCTTCTTGTCTGGATTTGTTTTTTGGATGACTGTGAACATTAATGTGTGGAAAATATTAAAATCACCACTGTCCACATCTTTAACCCTTTCATTCATTAAATAAATCAAATGATCATGAAATGACTAGATTGCAAATCTGTTACCAACAGAGTTATAACAATGCACGGAGAGTATCATTAGGCCCGTAAACATCTGTTGGGTAATATTAACTGAACGAGGACCAGAATGCTGAGCTACATACATTTGAAACCTGTGAGTATCTGTTCTGACCGTCAGCATGTCCTCTATGAACTGTGTTTTATAAATACTTGCCGAGAGATTACAGTAGTTTTGCAAGAATGTAATATGACTGAAACAGTCTGTGACTCTGAAAGATTCTGACACAGATTTAAAACATCTGGGAAAATGATTTTATTTATTTCAATGATTGAATGGAATTTTTAGGCTGAATAGTGGAATTGTAAATCAAAACAAAGGCCAAGAAATAATAATAATAATAAACAATTGTTGTAGTAGAAGGACATTGGTTGTAAATGCTGACTCAGCATTCACACCATCAAAGTTGCCACTTTGCTCGGTTGGTAACTTTTCTTGCACTGAAGGGTATTTTTGACAGTTGGTCCACCTTTATGTTATTCATATCAAAAGTTATATATTCACTAGCAGGGACAACGCCACAGCGGTATGAAGTTTGTAGATTCAATTAAAGAAGTAACAATGAATTGATATGGAATGCTGATGACGAATGATGTCTGGTGGTCTGGCCTGGGAGGACGTGCTGTGGTCCGGTCAGAGGGAGACTCAGGGTGGGGGTCCGTCTCCGGCATGATTCTGCTCTGGCCGATTACAGGCCCCCAGATGGTTCCTTGAATGAGACATTTAAAATATGCACAAGTTGAATATGAATGAAGATAGGTAGAGATGATGTTGGGATAAGGGAATGTCGGGCAGGAGGGATGTGGGGATGAAGGAATGAGGGAAGGGAGGGATGTGGGGATGAAGGAATGAGGGAAGGGAGGGATGTGGGGATGAAGGAATGAGGGAAGGGAGGGATGAAGGGATTGAATATAATCCTTGGTTTAAGGCCCTGGGGGGGCGCAGAGGGGGGGTGCGTGAAACTTGGCAAGAAGTTGTATAAAATATAAATAGACACGTTTTAACAGAGCCGTTTTAACACAGCTGGCAGTTAAAAGAAAAGTGGACGAGCCCACGACAAGCCTTTCAGCTATAATGCCCAAATCAAAAGAGTATGATGAGGCATACATCTCCCTTGGCTTACAACTCTATTTGGAAAAACATGTTGCTTATTGCATGGAAATGGGTTATTTTCTTGCCTCCTATCCAGCTGTTCAGTAAAAAAGGGTTGAAGGTGAAAAATGAAGGTGGTATGCATACACCTCAGAGTAATCGCAACTCTTTTTCTACGTAGACCTAATAGTCAAGATTGTTGTCATGATAAAGATTTTTGAACATTAAGCCATTTTTTCTATATTCTATTTCTATCTACATAATGTGCAGATGACGATGAAGACGATGATGACGACGATGATGATGATGATGACGATGACGACGACGATGACGACGACGATGACGACGACGATGAGGAGGGTGCTTATCACAAGGGCTCTCTGTGCTCATATTGTGAATTCTGTGAGGTATGTCTGAATTAAATCAGGGAAATTAAATGTAGTCACAAAGCTGAGATTCGTTTAATTACTTTTCGAAATGGAAGTAGTACACATGTATGCAATCTTGCCCTGTACACCTGTCCATTGTGTAGTTTCTGTTTAGTGTTTTCCTTTTCTACCCTGCCCTCTCTAGGTTTGTCTCTAACAGTAAATATGTCTCTTCCAGCATTGCGACAACTGTGACAAATGTCCTTGTGAAGAGGGAGACAAGTCTGAACACTGTGATGACTGCAAGGTGAGAAAATAAGCATGACCTGAAGTCAGATGTCACATAAGATTATTTGACATATACATGTTCATGTTGAACCCTCCTGCTGGAGCAACCATTTTATTTCTGATCGAAATAGGCTTTTCTAACATCTAACATGTGCAAAGATATGCACATGTTTTGTATGTGTATGAAGTGTCATTCTCACATTGTGCAGGAAGGCAGGAAGCAGCCTCGGAATAGACATATCTGGGGTTAGACAAGTGGATCAGGCTTCTTGAGATACAATTTAAAAAATAAATGTCTTTCCTTTCTTGTTTTTACGATTCAATTTCTTTCTTTTTCACAGATGTGCAATTTCTGCCATGGGTGTCCTGTTTGCCAAACACTTTGCAAGCCTGGTGAGTAAATGCCGAGCTGACACAAAAAAAGGTTACAGTATCAAACTAGAGAGTCCTTTGCCCATTTAAACCGTTTCTGTAATGTACTTTCAATCTTTCATCTTACAACTTGAAAGGGCAGCAAATAGTGATTTCAATTGAGTGGTAGCCGGACCCTTCAATTGTAAGGGAGTAGCAGGCGATTTGTAGTAGCACAGCATAGTGGGCAGGTCGAGGTGTGTGGTTTGTTCATGACTGTCAGGCCTGATACCTAAGATATCTGGCTTAACCTACCCGAACAAACTTGATCTCGCTGAGCGTTCCTATGGCGCTGGTTATCAACTTTGGATATTCATACCCGCCTTCCTTTATACCTGCTGTTTTTGTGATTTTAAGATGTGATAAACATTTTACAAAAAGCATGCACTTCCAAGCCATAGGTGATGGACAGAAGAAAATGCTTCCATAACCACCACTGCCTTTTAAAATATTAAAGTAAGCCTACTTAACGCGGTGAAATGTATTTTATTGGATTTTGGTATGAATAAAATAGCCAATATTTTGTATTTTATTCCTTAAGAATGCATCCAAGCAACCCATTTCTAAATGAAATATACAAATGTTAGTAAAGTCAAATCTGCTCTTCCCTTAGATAGGGCAGTGATACAGTATTATACAGTAAACCAGCTGTTTTTCCTGCACTTGGCAGCTGCAAATTATTTGTGTTTAAACTTGATTATATGTTTGACTTCTTTGTATTGTTTTAAGATTATAGTTGACTCCTAATTTGTGAAACATGACACTGCTGTCAGAACACTTGTCCAAATACAGTGGACACCATCCTCCACAACCTCCACTGGCTCCCCTTCAAACACCGGATTGACTTCAAAATATTACTTCTCACCTACAAAGCCCTCAACAACCTTGCCCCCCCCCCCCTACCTCAGTAACCTCATCCAACCATAAACCCCTACCAGTCGCCTCAGGTCTGCTGAAGCTAACCTACTACAGACCATGAGGACAAAGCTCCGGACCTGGGGCGACAGAGCCTTCGCTGCAGCCACCACCCCCTCACTCTGGAACTCCCTTCCCAGTCACATCTGAAAGGCCAACACTCTTGTATCCTTCAAAAGAATCTCTCAAAACTCACTTATTCACTCTAGCTTTGAAACTCTGATCAAAATATTGGTTAGACTTTGAGTGGGTACCCAGCGTCGTAACACAGCTTGGTGAGATCGAGTTTGTTTGGGTTAGTAGAGCCAGATAACTCAAAGATATCCTGGGTAAGTTGAACTCCCTTTGTACTACAGATCTCGGCTCACACTTACTCTGTCTTTTTTTCTGAAGGAGGTTTTCTTGATGAAGTGACTGGATCCATCTACAAGTAAGTCAGACTTACATGCAATGGGAACCAGCTCAAAGAGTTATGAACTACAGTATGTAACCTCTGTTTGTCCGTCCATCCACAGAACTGTAGCTGATGTCTTTGATGATGGAGATGATGACAACTGAATCCAATCAAATGTTGCCACCATGTGGCCAAACTATTATGTTTCAACTTCACTTCTGATTTTCATTGTTATTTTTCTCTTTTTTCTTGAGAACATTAACGTTGTCAAACCAATGACTGAATAAGACATTCTTAAAGAAAACATGATTATACATTTGTGGATTTTTTATTCATTATTAACCATTTAGGGATATTTTAAAGGTCTCCTATCATGCAAAATGCACTTTTTGATGTATTTTATACATAAATATGTGTCCCCGGGGTGTCAGGGAACTCACAAAGTGTCAGAAAATAAAACCCTCTCTCTTTATCCTCAAAAATACCCAAATCTCTAAAAACGGGGGTACAACGGAGCTGATCCAGATTTGCTGCCGATATGACGTAATATGGGAAATGTGGGCTGACTTTAGACCCACGTCGCTTTCAGAAACAATGCACAACGTGTTTGGAAGTAATATGGTCTTTGTTTACATTAGCAAGTACCACTCAGAGCTAACCTGTACTGGAGAGAGTATGTGTAAAAAAGCAGAAAATAAAAAAAGGAACTCATCTTGTAGTAAACCCGCAAGAGAAAAAGTATTTGAGCTCCATACTGTTTCTGAAATAATCCTTGGCGTTTAATCACGGCAGTGTTTAGCTGAGTATCTGCAGACAGAGAGGAGACCTCACTGCATGTTTGCCGTGCTCAAAAGGGGGCGGGGCAAGCAGCTGCTGACCCAGAATCAGCACTTCTCTAACAGGACTGAAATAGAGGGATATGAGGGATGTCTAAAATGCAATCTGTTTGGTATTTTGAGCAGAACACATCATAGACATGTTTTTTATATATTTGTATTAGTGCTGTCAATAGATCAAACATATTTTATCGGATTAATCTCAATACAATTCCGTGATTAATGCAGGTATGAAAGAATAAAATGCTAAAAGCAGTTAGAGATCAAGATTTATATTATTTTATTTGTTACTTTTCACTTTAGTTTTTCTGAGCAAAAAGGTAGTATTAGTATTAGTATTGCCCAAAACATCGATAATAAATTATATAAAAATAATCTCTGCATTGTTTAGTTAGTTCTAAGTGGTGCAGTTTGAGAATGTACTATTGGCCCAGTCTCCTCTGATGTTTCACTGCAACCTGCCTGTGAGACAGAGTCCAACCATAGAGTCTGTGTTGAACACATGTCCTGCAAGACATATATAAATACATTTATATAGCGCTTTTCCTGGTGCTCAAAGCGCTTAATACATATATATATATATATATATATATATATATATATATATATATATATATATGTCCTGCTTCATAATCAATACTGACTTCACTCCTCCGAGTCTGTCTCACAGTCCGGGATGTGAGGACAGCGCGAGGACACAGACAGGGAAGCTGACCCCTAGTTTCCACTGGGTCCGTCTGTGGCGCGTTTTGGTCCGGCCTCCTCCGGCGTCATACCCTACCGGGCGCGTTTCACGAGCGTTTCAGAAGCATTACGGAAGCGGAGCGTCGTGCATGCCGGCTCGCAGTTCTTGTTGATTTGCGCATATTTCCTGGACATTTGTACTTCTACAAGAAAGTAAGTAGGCTACGTAGTTAAATGGTTTATTATTGTGTCTGTTTAAATCGTGTTTATTGTTGTTATTTCCTATTTTGCTGTGTTGTAGACTACAGACATAATTAATAATAATTGTAATAGTCCAGTTAAAAACAACATGAATCAAAGATGGGTTGCTGTATTTTAGTGGTAAAAAAAATGCATTCATCATCATAATTATTCTATATAATTTACACACAGTGCCTGTAAACCGAAGGAGAACGCTGACCTTTATTCTCCTACTGGAAAGACTACAGAGGAGGGATGGGGGGAGGAGAAGGAACCGGTTTTGGGGGGGTGGGCCGGACAATTGCAATTTGTTCTTACACGGAACCAAGTTTTGCTTCCCAACCTTGCCACTGTGCTACACGTCCCGCCCGTCCCGTCTGACGGTACAGAAAGCGGCGAGATGCATTTCCTTAGGAATCGATAAGCAGAACCGAAACTAACATTTCTAAACGATATCGATGAAATCGAAATTTCGGATTTCGGTACCCAACCCTACTCCTCAGTCATCCTGTTAGTTTAACGTGCCTGCCTCTTAGTTAATTCCCAGGTGAACATGCGTGCTGGAAATACTGAGGGAGGTACCATCTAAACTGGATACTATGATTAATTTGACTTAAAAAAAATAGTGCGCGTTAAAGTCTCGAGATTAATCACATGCGTTAACGCGTTAACTTTGACAGCCCTAATTTTTATATATCTGAGACCCATAATATATGTGACCTGCTCCATCAAAATCAGTCGCATTGACCCGAAGAAACATTTTGAGTTGTATACATTGTTGGAAAGAGGAGATTCCTAGCTTTCTAATGATATCAGGATTGTTGTTCTACTCCAAATATTAAGCAAAATATGTCACACTATATAATGACTGTCACAGAGACATCATTTTGAGAAAAAAGCCTTAAAGTTTCCTCCTCTCTGGAATCCATCGATCTGATTGATTAGCGGAGCAAATGATCAAAATACTACGGAGGGAAGATATTTTCGTTTGGATTACTGGTCTGGGGGAAGCTCACGAGTGTGTGTTAGTGTGTATACGTGTGTGTGTGTTTGTGTAATTTTGCGTTTCTGTGTATTGTTTGTTTCCCAGGGAAAACACTCAAGAGAAATAACGGCTGTTGTTATATCTCTCACACGCTCCGCCCTCTACTGGACTCTATGGGTACTCCCCTTGATCATATCATGCAAGCATTCATCCACTGAGACTTCTATAGACGTAGCCGGCCCCGGGGCAGGCCTATCTGAATGTGCGCGCATCTCACCGCATAAAAGGAGGCCTCGCCTCCTGACTGTCATCCCTTTCTCTTCAGAAAGCAAGAGAGACACACTGAGTGAAGAGAGACGGATAAAACATCGAAGAAAATTGACCTTTGCTGGAGCAACGGCCACACGGCGACCAACCTGGGCCCGCTTACGGCCTGCAGCGCCTGCCGGCTAATCCCTCGGCTCAAAAGCGGCTGGTGCAGTTCGGGGACTGTTACGTCTCGCTGGTGGAAGACCCAGAGCTCGACGTGGTGGAGATGGAGGACCACGAGGAGGTGCCCTTCGTGTTCGCCATGCCAGCGGACCGGGCGGGCCTGCTCGTCGGGGAGAGGGACGACGACACCTCGTCGTCTGATGTTTCTGGCGACCGACAGGAAGGCGGTGATGACTATGGCGGCGGAGCGTGTAGGCTTACCGCTCCTGCCACCGAGGCCGGTGAGTCGCCTACGTCAGGGCTTCTACGGTCCAGCCCGTCCGGCTCCGGTGGCGACATGGGCTGGACTCCTCAGGGTGCAGGGCCACTCGGACACGGAGTGTCCCGGTGTGCCCCCCCCTGGATGAAAGCCTGGCGGCCCATCTGCTTCCGCAGGCAGCCGGGTGGGCAGAGGGGAGAAGGCCCCTGCCCCCGCTGCCGCGTGACCGGGAAATGCTTGAGCATCTGGATAAGATGTTCAGGCTCGGAGCGCAGATAGCGGCGGCGGCCAGTAATGTGTGTTGGGAGTGATTACCCCTCAGCAGGACATCCCCGCCCCCCCCCCCCCCCGCCTGAGGATGGTAGTGATTACTCGGACTGCTGCGTGGGCCAGATCAATAATCTGGTCCACGGTATGGCTACCGCAGTGTGATGTCCCTGGCCGCCGTGGCGTCACCTCCCCAACGGAGAGAGCGCCCGGTGGTGGCAAGGTGGAGAGAGAGAGAGCTGTGGCTCCCGTTGCGCCCTCTGCCTCCGCGGTCCGTCCCGAAGTACCGGCCTAGTACCAGCACTCACGGGGACAGGCTGGCCGAACCCGGCGGGCTCCCACTCCGGCTCCGCCTCAGCGAAGGGGTGCTGGGTGGGGTGCACCGTCCTCCAGGAGCTGACTGGCGGCAGGAGGAAGCGGAGAGAGAGCCAGGATGCAAGGGCGAATCCCGCCTCCTCCCTATTTGACCCCACTGTGCTGACACAATCCTCTTTTGTACAAAATAAAGGAGATTGCTTGTATCCCAATCTGAGTGTCTTTTCTTTCCATACACCCACACTGCCACATAATGTTGACCGTACAGATTCCCCACTCGCTGCCCAGGTTGTAACTCCAGTAAAGGAGGCAGCTAGTGCGCACGTGAGAGTGATAAACTGCGCTATGCGGGTGCAGGGGCATTAAGGCCGGCGTAGCAGGGTTAGGAAACACATAACGCAGAGTGTAAAAACTCGGCTTGATAAATGTCACTGTTTGGAATGCATCATGGCGGTGCGTTCAAGGACCTCGGTAGAGAGTCGGCCCTTTCTGTGTCGACCCCCCATGGGCAGAGCTTCCCCTCGCGGGGAGTTTTGCGGCGGGACGGGTCACCAGAGAGTAATATATGTATATATATGATTATTGCAAAGGTGTGCCTTAGAATGGCAACAATAAAAGGCCACTCTGAAACGTGCAGTTTTGCTTTATTGGGGGGGTCTGGGGGGGTCCGAAAACCAGTCAGTATCTGGTGTGACCACCATTTGCCTCACGCAGTGCAACACATCTCCTTCGCATAGAGTTGATCAGGTTGTTGATTGTGGCCTGTGGAATGTTGGTCCACTCCTCTTCAATGGCTGTGCCAAGTTGCTGGATATTGGCAGGAACTGGAACACGCTGTCGTATACGCCAATCCAGAGCATCACAAACACGCTCAATGGGTGACATGTCCGGTGAGTATGCTGGCCATGCAAGAACTGGGATGTTTTCAGCCTCCAGGAATTGTGTACAGATCCTTGCAACATGGGGCCGTGCATTATCATGCTGCAACATGAGGTGATGGTCGTGGATGAATGGCACAACAATGGGCCTCAGGATCTCGTCACGGTATCTCTGTGCATTCACAATGCCATCAATAAAATGCACCTGTGTTCGTCGTCCATAACATATGCCTGCCCATACCATAACCCCACCACTACCATGGGCCACTGGATTCACAACATTGACATCAGAAAACCGCCACACACTCTGTCTTCCATCTGCCCTGAACAGTGAAAACCGGGATTCATCCGTGAAGAGAACACCTCTCCAACGTGCCAGACGCCATGGAATGTGAGCATTTGCCCACTCAAGTCGGTTACGACGACGAACCGGAGTCAGGTCGAGACCCCGATGAGGACGACGAGCATGAGACGATGAGCTTCCCTGAGACGGTTTCTGACAGTTTGTGCAGAAATTCTTTGGTTATGCAAACCGATTGTTGCAGCAGCTGTCCGAGTGGCTGGTCTCAGACGATCTTGGAGGTGAACATGCTGGATGTGGAGGTCCTGGGCTGGTGTGGTTACACGTGGTCTGCGGTTGTGAGGCCGGTTGGATGTACTGCCAAATTCTCTGAAACGCCTTTGGAGACGGCTTATGGTAGAGAAATTAACATTCAATTCACGGGCAACAGCTCTGGTGGACATTCCTGCTGTCAGCATGCCAATTGCACGCTCCCTCAAAACTTGCGACACAAGTGGCATTGTGCTGTGTGATAAAACTGAACATTTCAGAGTGGCCTTTTATTGTGGCCAGCCTAAGGCACACCTGTGCAATAATCATGCTGTCTAATCAGCATCTTGATATGCCACACCTGTGAGGTGGGATGGATTATCTCGGCAAAGGAGAAGTGCTCACTATCACAGATTTTTTCAGATTTGTGAACAATATTTGAGATAAATGGTTATTTTGTGTATATAGAAAATGTTTTAGATCTTTGAGTTCATCTCATGAAAAATGGGAGCAAAAACAAAAGTGTTGCATTTATATTTTTGTTGAGTGTATTTCAGAGTCAGAAGTAATGAAGCAATAGACCAGTTTAGGAATGACCTCCTAGAAGAAGAGTGGCAGGGGGTTTATGTTGAAGAGGTAAATGCTGCTCATGAATCATTCATGGTCACCTACTTATCACTTTATGATATGCACTGTCCAATCAAATGTTCTAATATTGGACATCATTTTGATAAAAAGCCCTGGATAAATAAGGGCTTACAGAATTCTTGTAAAAAGAAAAATAATCTTTATAGAGATGTCATACAATTCAGAACTACTGCTGAAAGGAAATACAAGCTATATAAAAATAAACTTACCACTATAATGAGACAAGCCCAAAAAGAGTATTATAACAAAAAGTTAATTGATAATATATAATATTAGGAACACTTGGAAAATCCTTTATGAAATTATTCGTAACAAACCTATGTCTGCAGTCCTACTGAAACATTTTAATAATGGTAATAATGAAGTTTTGACAAATACAGTATGATGGATGTCGCAAATCACTTCAATGCTTTTTTTGTAGACGTTGGACCTAATCTTGCTAATGCTATAAAAAACCACAGTGATGGGAAAATAGAAGAGGACTGGTATGGAGAAAACAAAGTGCTGTACTCCTTAGCCCTTGGAGTATATATGTATATACTGAATACAAATAAAAGCAATAGACAGGAATATATGCATTAGTGCTGTAGCGACGCGTCGACACTTCAAAATATCGTCGACGACATATTTCCGCGTCGACGCGTCGCCACCATAGACTGTATGACGCCACACACACGTGGGTCACCCAAAGCAACAAGCAGTTCGCAATCGCACTTCTAACACAATGGAGACTGAAACGGCTACCAACTCCTCCTCACAGGATTGCGCACGAAGCCCTCAAACGAAAACATCTCGCCCCAGGTCTTCAAAAGCATGGGAATATTTTAAAGTTAGTCCAAAACGCAAAGATATTTATATATTTATATCTCACTGAGACTGCTGCTTGACCGGAAGCAGCAGCTAGCTGTGGTGGCAACCATTAGCAGCTAGCATTTGCTCTCCGATTTAAAATGGAATTATGGATTATAAATTCAATAATTTTTTTATACATAGACGTTAAAAACCTATGGATTAACAGATTCAGCCGCGGTTTTTCTCATTTGAATGCCATTGAACACGTATTTTGATCAGATTGACAGCTACGGCGGTGAGACGATCTCCCTAGAAGCTCTGTGAAGGTACGTGTTGTGATGACTGTATTTGCTTCCCCTGTCGTGAGTCCGGATCACTCAGTGATGATACTATGTACCTACATAATCTGTGGAGTCTCAGCTTTAATCGGATATATTGTATGTGCAGCTACAATAAGTAATAAGGGTACTTTTATCTTGAGATCTGTGCCAATGTCCGTTAGCATTTTTCGCTCAGGGGTCATTTAGATGCTTCTTATGAGACTTGTGTTTTGTTTTGGTAAACATGGTTTGTATCGTCAGTTAGCTGAGATTATTTCCGTTAATCTGGTATAACACATTAATAGGTTCTTAAATATTAAGATCCCCTGAGACACAGTATCGTGACAAATTTTTTTTTTACATTACGTTTTTTTTACATTACGTTTTTTATGAATTGAACAACAGAAAAATAATCGTTCGATTAGTCGACTAATCGATCAAATAATCGCCCGATTAATCGTTTTCAAAATAATCGTTTCCCCCCAGCACTTATATGCATATACAGTAGAAAGGACACGATGAATATTATAACATTTAATGTACGAAGGCTATGAAGGCTGACCTAAATACGGTGCTTTTCTACAGATTACTTTACCACTGCACTGGTAAGGTAAAACTAGGCCGATTAATAAGATGTGAAGTGCTTTGTAACTTTGACCTGCTTGACTGAATACACAAAAAACAATGAAGAAAGAGATATCTCTGGGCTGCTTCACTGCCAGCTGCTCCCCCGGGACCCGAAAGTGGCGTAGCCTACTTTAACATCAATGCATACGAAAGTGCTCGATATATGCTGTATTGAACAAATAAACTAACACAAACTAACTGTATCACTATAACATGATGATGATAAAGAATGCATCTAACGTTCCGCTGTTCATTATAATACAACACAGTGCATTAAACAAACCATCATGCTTTTACTTTGAAATCATGCGGAAATGTCGTCATCAGCAGGCCATCAGGTGGTTTCCGAAAATAACCGAGTGATACGAGCAGATTTTAGCCGAGACCGTCGGAAAGTTTGTCTCAAAACTCTGTGTGTGTAAAAAGAAGATCCACGAGCAGATTTGAGATCCACAAATGCATTTTTGGTCGACAAATACAAAATGGATTCACAAATGCCTGATCGAAAGTTGTAAATGTTAAAGAGATATTCACAGATCTTTTTTTTATTTGTGAAAATATTTAGCGTATTTGCAGATCCGTTTTACATTTGCAAATGTATTTGTGAGTTTGCAAATCTTTTAAATGCATTTGTGGATGGTGTTTTACATTTACAAATCACATATTTACACACAAATTATTTTTATGTTCACACAAATAATTATGAGGCAAACCTATGCCCATAAGTAACGTTTTTCAGCTATAACCGAGGCGATATCAATAGGCGCTTTCACACCAAGTACTTTGCCGTACTTAGTTCATCAGAACTCTTTAGTTAGTTCTGATGAACTAAAGAGCAGATCGCGTTCACACCAGAATAAGTCCCTGAGGGAGGATTAGGCAAGTTAGTTCTAGTTCCGGATTTTTTTGGTGTGAACACAACATTTCAAGAACTATCGGAACTATACTGGAAAAAGTACTCCGGTGTGAAAGCTCCTAATAGCTAGGCTTACCGCAGGTATAGGCGATGCTTGGGAGACTTTTCACAAGGAGGTGTTATTTTTGGCGAGCTGTCGTAGCTTTTAAAGCCCAGTTTGGAATGTAAGTGTCATTTACATATGGAGTTAGTAAGGAATCTGCAGGAACCTCAAGAAACACAGATATAGATACATTTATTCAGACAATGGTAGCATTGAAAATACTGTAACATTTGAGTAAGTGTTAAGTCATCATGGGTAGAAAGATTACATCACTCATCTCTAATTTGATGATCAGTCTGACGTAATGTCCTGTGAAAGTTGCTTGAGGACAAATATATATAGATGCCGTACATAGCAGGAAAACTCTGCCCCAGATCACCTCTGCCTCTAACCTTCTGCATTGACTGCCCAAAATTGAAGGATAACGTGCGGTTATGTTTTTTGATGAATTGTACTTTGTATGTTTTGTAGTTTACTTGAACAACTACTGAAAGCCAGAGGAGCATAATGTTGTCTTGGCTGCAGCCTAAGGCCAACATCACTGCTAGTGTGCCGCAACGAGAAGCTTATGAGATAATATTGTTTGCCTTGTTAATTCTTGGGTCAACCTGCTCTTTTCTTTACATAAATTGTGTTTTGCTGTACACCCTCAGGAGTAAGCCAGTGTTTTGTGAGACATCCCGATATATTCTGCTGTATAACCTACTTATTGCAGACACTGTTCACCTGATATCAAGTCTTCTGCTGTTCTTGCTATCTTCTTTTAAGATAAAAAGTACCTATTATGCCTGTGGTTTCCTAGTTCTGGTCTCTGTTTTCACGCAATCAATCTCCCCTCTCACCCTGGCTGTGATGTCTATCGAGAGATACGTGGCTGTTGTTGTGTATTAGTAAAAAGACATTAATGAAGCAAGGGACAGAGGATACGGGTACTAAGCTCTTTACTGTTGTTCATGCTTCTTTCCTTTCCGCCACAGCATCAACTCCCGGGCATACACTTATTCTCTCCACATTGTAGGTTACTCTGGTTACACGGCGCCCCCTATTGGCAGGAGTATATCAGAACACAACATTTCCCCCCTTCTTAAAATAGTTACTTCTCCACTTGAACAGTACACATAACATTAGCATTTTAAACAGACACTTCTGTAGTAACCATCTGTAATAATAATAATAACAACTTCACATATGCAGAACATTTTCAAACATTAATTCAACCACAGTTTAAGTGACATAGTCCTCAATCCAAGCAGGCTGCTTTCTGATTTGCTGGTTCCTGCTCTGAGCACCATGCACTATAGCTGGCTCAGCAGGCCTCACTTCTTCTGATGGAGGAGTGAATGTTTCTGGAAGCACCGACAGGTGTGAAGCATCCCAGGTTTTTCCATTATCAAGCGTGTAACTGTGAGGTCCTTTCTGCTGGGTCACTTTCAGAGGCTCACTGAACTTTGGCTTTCCCTTTTTGACATGCAGCGGGTTTCTCACACGCACCAGGCTTCCCGGATGTATTTTGGGAATCTTGGCATTTCTTTTGGCATCAGTGTATGTTTTCATGAGCCACTGTTTCTTTTCCAGTCTGTCTCTCAGTTCCTGATCCTGAGTATCAGTAAACTGTGGCAGGATTGAGAGTTTGGTTCGCATTTTTCTTCCATACATGAGCTGGAAAGGAGATGTCCCTGTAGTGGCGTGAGGTGTAGCTCTGTAGACCTGAAGAAACTCAGCAACGTGAGCTTTCCACGGAGCGTTCTCTCTCTGTGCAGTGAGAATGCTTTCCTTCAGCACTCTATTTAGCCTCTCCACAGCTCCATTTCCTTCTGGATGGTAGATTGTAGTCCTGATGTGTTGGATGTCTCTTTCTTCTAGGAAAAAGGCGAGTTCTGAGGATGTGAATTGTGGACCGTTATCTGTCACCACAGAGACGGGGTTCCCTTTTTGGCTGAACACTGAGTGCATCTTGGGGCAAAACACACTTCTGGCCATTTTGAATAGTAGTCAGTCATAGTAATAGCAAACTTACAGTCCACCGGACCAGTCTCAAATGGGCCCACGATGTCGAGTGCAACACCCACGACCCGACCCGCATCATCTTTGTTTTACCCAGAACTGAAGCCGGAAAAAAGCGTTTGAAAAAATACCACCCGCGAATCACCTTTTTTGCGGGTCACCCGCGGGTACCCGACCCGATGCAGGACTCTGGTCTGAGGTGCAGTCCTGTCCGTGTGGCAGTGGCAGGCGGGAAAGGCAATCTGCTTTTTCAATGATGTCAGCATTAAGAAGAAGCTTTAACTCTGCAGAAACAGCATCTCTGACTGAGAACGGAAGCCTTCTCAATTTCTGCTGCACAGGCTTCACATCATCTTTCACTTTGACTTTGTGTACAACGTTCCTAACTCAGCCCATAGGTACAGCTGTATTAACAGGTGCAGATGAAGTAGGTGTCGGTGTAGTAGGAGTTGCAGGTGGGGTTGTTATCTCTCTGACTGTCTGCTCTGACTTCAGTACCACTCTGTTTCTCATGATGACCATTTCCAGTGCCTCAAACAGGTCCAGGCCCAGCAGTATGGAACCTGACTTCACAATGAAAAGGGCAGCTGAGCTGAGGCAGTATTTCCATCATGGAATGCACGTAAATGCAGTTTCCCTAGTACTGGGATTCTCTGTCTTGAGTATGTGACTAAAGGAACCTTTGTAGGTTTCAGTGGAATGTGACTGAAGTAGGTCTCGTACACATGAGCAGGCAGCAGTGACACTGAAGAACCAGTATCTACTATCATCTCAAATGACTGGTTAGCAGGAGAAAGTCCCAAATCTACAGTGCACATTATTTTCTTCTCTTTTGGGGCAGTATTATTCAGCAATAAAACAGTCAGTTCTGGAATAACGACCTCCCTCACTTCACGTTTTTGTTCTGAACGACACACTTTGGCAAAATGCCCAGTTTTTCCACAGGATTTGCATATTTTGTTTGTAGCAGGGCATTGTGTGGAGTTGGCCATATGTTTATCTGAATCACATCTGTAACATCTTCGTGCTTGCTCAGACTTTCTCTCACCTTTCCTTTGTTTACTTGCAGCGGGAAATGTTTGTTCCCATGTTGGCGCCCTGATCTCTCTCACAGGCACTTCACTGTTGGAGAACTCGGCCACGTTGCGCACCGCCGTTTCCACCTGATTTGCAATCTGAATGGCTTTATCCAGTGTCAGTTTGTCTTCTAGCAGAAAGCGTTCACGTATGCGTCCACTGTAGGCTTTTTCCACAATCTGATCACGCAGCATATCCTGTTCTGCATTTCCAAATTCACACAAAATGATAATTTCACGTAGCGCAGAGACGTACTGTGCAATTGTTTCATCATGTCTCTGGGCTCGTTGGCGGAACTTGTGTCTCTCCGCAATTACGTTTACATTCGGCACGAAATGCGCCCGTAGTGCAGTCACGGCATGGTTGTATGTAGTTCCCGTTTCAGTCAATGTGTAGAAAATCCTCTGTGCTTCGGTTCCGACTGTGTAGCAGCGTAGCACGTATACGGGTATCCGGCCACTTGGCTCCTTCCACGTCGATCACTAGCAGGTAGTTTTCGAACATTTTTAGCCATGTTCCAAATGGCATAGTAGGTTCTCCCGGACACTGAAGAAAGGTGGGAGGTAAAGGAGTAGAAGCCATGGCCATCCTCGTTGTGTATTAGTAAAAAGACATTAATGAAGCAAGGGACAGAGGATACGGGTACTAAGCTCTTTACTGTTGTTCATGCTTCTTTCCTT
Organism: Gymnodraco acuticeps; assembly: GCF_902827175.1. Lineage (NCBI taxonomy): Eukaryota > Metazoa > Chordata > Actinopteri > Perciformes > Bathydraconidae > Gymnodraco > Gymnodraco acuticeps. Next base: position 326,737 of record NW_022992067.1, read on the forward strand.
TCCGCCACAGCATCAAATCCCGGGCATACACTTATTCTCTCCACATTGTAGGTTACTCTGGTTACACGGCGCCCCCTATTGGCAGGAGTATATCAGAACACAACAGCTGTATGCCATCCTCTGAGGCATGCTTCTATTTTCACCGTGAGAAGTACAGGCATAGCCATTGCTGTGGTGTGGGCCTCTGCTGTAATCCACATCCTCATTCGAGTTTTTATGCTGGTATATGTCTTTACAAAAATCTCCCTGAATCTGCACATGAATGAATTATGCAGTAAAGAAACGTTTTTTTTTGCACCAATCTTTAATGATTTTGAGGAGGCACATGCAAGCACTCTCTTTCTGTCGGTGGGTTTAGCAATCATTGGCTCCTACATTGGTGTTGCTCACACAGCTAGGTCAGCCTCAACAGATAAAGTGTCGGCCAGAAAGGCTCTTCAAACTCTTCTGCTTCACCTGATTCAGCTAAGCCTCATCCTCACTGCCTCCATGTTCTCCACCATCATTATAGCCATAGCTAGAACTGAGGATAGATCAACCCTTTTTCGGATTTACAATGTATGCTATGTTTTTTTGAGTATCCTTCCCAGGTGTCTGAGTGCTCTCATTTATGGACTCAGGGATCAAACCATCAGACCAGTCCTCGTGAAAAATCTGTGCTGTCCGTGGAAAGGCTCAATTTGTCTTAACAAGAGCAAGTGAGCATTTCAAGTGAATGCTTATAAATATGTTTCTACATTTACAAAACATTTGTTTCTGAACTTGAAACCTAATTCTCAAAGATTATGCTACATATGAAAATTGACAATATCTATGTATCATTGAAATAAGTGATAATTGGAACAAAATATTCATTTATCATGTCTTGTAATTATTGATAAAACGTGTTGTTCTTAACTATTGTCACAGTACTTTACTTTTCCTGTCACAATATATGGATTAAACTTCATAATTAATTGGGGATACATTTTTGATGTATTTCATGAATATTTTCTTCTTTCTAATAAAATGTGTTGTTAAATTATTGGAGGCTTAAATACATTTACATTTTGACAATGTTAATTTTGCGTACTAAATTTCACATATTGTTTCATTCACTTTTGAACCCTTACAATGCATCAATGGAACAAGTAATTATGATATTAACCAATTATAAGTGCTGCTGTAAATAGTAATATTTCTAATGATAGTGCCCTGATATAGACATTTGAGTTAATGTATAATAAAGCTCGTAACCATCTACATATTGTGCACAAGTTATTTTTGTTTGAACTTTTTTTTTTTTTCATACATAACATCAATAGAACATACATGGAGATGCTTACATAACTGCGGCTGTTGTACGCCAGGATTAATCATTCATGCCCTCCTTCGGCACCAAAAATACATACAGTTTCTTAATGTTATCAATTTCTATTATCTATCTCATTTTTCTGTTTCCCATTGTTCGCCTCAAATAGCTGAGATGTGACCGGAGTAATATTAATACCCAAACATTTGAATCCTTTTGTGGCCCATTTAAATGTAACCTGACCCTCCAACCCTGCTGGACGGTCACCTGAGATCATCATAGCTACAGATGTTGCTTCATTGGTCAAATAACCTGATATCTCCCCGTATTCATTAAGATTGTTCAACAAAGCTGGAATAGATGAGGAAGGCTCACTTATATATGTTAATATATCGTCCGTGAATAATGAAATGTTGTGTTCTCCCCCCCCCCCTTGTCTCTTATTCCTTTTATGTTTTTATTTTGTCTTATTAATTCGGCCAACGGTTCGATACTTGCGGCAAATAGTAACGGACTTAAACAATCTCCTTGCCTAACTCCTCTTTTAAGGTTAAAAAAATCTGAGCAACAACCATTTACTCTAAAACGTGATTTTGGACAGCTGTACACAATTTGTATCCAATCTATGAAGGTCGATTGAAACCCAAAAGCATCCAGTGTGTTGTATAAAAAGCTCCACTTGACCCGATCAAAAGCTTTTTGTGCATCTAAGCTTAGTAACATGGTTGGCTGAGGATTGTTTTTAGTACATGATATGAGATTTAATGTTTGGCCTATTATTGGCCTAATTGGCTTATATCCCTCACATGAAGTCGGATCTTTGCCCTCCTTATGTAGGACAGATATAATGGCTTCAGACCAAGTTTTCGGTGAAGATAGAGCATAATTAAAAACTTTAATAATATTGGTGTAGTATCTCTTCTTTTATATTTACATTTATAAAATTCGCCTGGAAACCCGTCTGTACCAGGGGATTTGTTATTTTTCAAAGTTTTTATAGTGTCAGATATTTCCTGCAATGAAATTGGCTGTATCATTTTAGATGCCTCCTCCTTTGTTAATGATGGTAAATGTAATCTATGAAGAAATTGTTGTGTTTTGGATTCTGTAAACTTAGAGTCTGAGTCATCATATAGCTTTTCATAATAATCTGCAAATGCTCCTGCTATCTCTGATGGGTTTGCCAACATTTGTTTAGAATTAGGGTGTCTTATTTTAGAGATGATCCTATTTGTCTGGGCCTTTCTGAGTTGGAATGCGAGAAGGCAACTTGCTCTGTTGCCCATTTCATAGCAGTGGCGGCGCTAGGGGGTGGCTACTTGGGCTCAAGCCCCGGATGTTTTCTGAAAAGCCCCGGATGTTTCACTTAAAAAAAAAAAAAAATTACATTTTTTTTTGTTTTGAAAACGTCTCGGGAGTAATGTGCAGTACCGGAGTCCACCAGAGAGGCATCCGCTGCGGGACATTAGCCTGCGTACTGCGTAGCCTGCCCTGAAGTAGAAGTGATCCTTCCTAGTGCCTGACGAGTTTTAAGCTAATAGCCTATACAGTTATGGATATTACAAAGTTATTGTCATTGAAGCAGGCGCCACAAGCTGCAGCAGCAGCAGTATCAGCAGCTGACAACAATGTCATCACCAGCAGTGACGAAATGGATAATGTTTCAGGTTTGTTAATCTAATGTTGATATCTGCACTCTGGCTGACTGAGTAAGATGTGAAAAAGAGTGATGTAACGTTAATGTTATAGCTAGTAAACATGGAGTAACCACACTAAGTATACCCTTATGTTAGTATGTATACAGAACATGACTAAAAATTATCCTAAGATGTAACGTTAACCCTTCATACCTCAGTCTACTTTTAAGACACTAAAATAACGTATTCCATTTTTTATTTTGTTTTCGCGCGTGGAATTATACCGGCTCTCGTTTCAGTACCAACGGAACTGACAGGCAACCCTCTGAATCAGACTCCGATTGGCTGTGACTGCATCCACTCAGAGTGTCCGATTCAGAAACGTGACTCTTACACATTTTTTACGTCACAAACAAAGATGGTGGATGAGAATAGATCTATAAAACGATAAGCAATGCGCCAGAATCAAGGTGAGACTATCCGCATCCTTTAAAACTCTACGCACATTCATTTCACCTTAATAAGTAAACGACTATTTGAGTGAGTTATGACATTAGTTTGCTTCATTAAAGGGTGTTAATGAGTGTTCTCCAGTGCCTTTTGTCCGCTTTAAGGTGTTATTAAGGTAGGGTTAATGTTGCTCTCAAAGTGCACCAGATTGATGCTTTCAACTTCAATATTTAAAAAAAAATCTTCCCGGGGGAGCATGCCCCCGGACCCCCCAAGAGGAGGCGACGACCCCCCTAAAGGATGTTCAGTCCACCCCCAGGCAGGGGTAGCACTGTACCCCTGCACCCCCCCCCCCCCAACAACTCCTGGGCTAAGCCCCGGATCTCCTATAATCCTAAATCCGCCACTCTCCACATGTACGTATATGGGGCTGTGGGCTAGGGCTTGCTACGAACGTTTGTGGTTTTTCTTATTATTGTGTAATTTAAGCCAGCTCGCGCTGCTCATACTAGCCCACATTTTATAACACAGTCAGTTGGCTTACAGCCCGCTAGTTCAAGCAACTGCTCTTCTATACTCCTGGGGTGGTTCACGTTTTTCTGGCTCTACTTTTCATTCAACAATCAATACTGGATGTTTGCATATGTTGTCATAACTGGTTAATAAGTATGTTACTTTTACTGAGACCATGTTATGAATGTTCAACTTAGAGGTTTGTCTATATCTATTAGCGCAAGGTTTATCTAAAGCTATTGATGGTTCTGGCGGCAGGGGCGGATCTAGACAAATATTCATGGGGTGGCAAGAGGGTGGCAGGAGATTTTGAGGGGTGGCATCCCCTGACAGAAGTATATGCTGATTTAAATCGCAATCATATCAATCAATTAGGGGTGTAACGGTACCCGTACTGAAATTATTCGGTACGGGCCCTTCGGTTCGGTACACGTGTGTACCGAACGAATATAGCGTTAAACGTAAAAAAATTGAGAACATGAACAACTTTCTGGAAGTAATCTCAGGTATATATCATAGAGCGACCAAGTAATTTCATTGGACGAGAGGCATACTATGAGAGCTGGTCACAGGGATGCGTTCAAATGTAGTCAGTAATTTGAGGAACTGTCGAAATGGCGAACGCAGATAAAGTTGAGCTGAAAATCCTCCAGCATCATTGAAGTCTCCGGTTTGGGAACATTTTGGTTTCGCAGTTACGTACAAGGATGAAGGACAAAGACAGGTGGACCGAACCAAAGCTGTTTGTCGGTATTGTTCAACTAACATTGGTTACGCGGCTGGCAATACATCACACTCATTTGAAAAGGCATCACCCGAATGTGAATATCACCGGTACCAAAAGAAAAAAGACTGAAGTGCAAACCCAACTCCCACTAGCATGTAAGCCTCCACCACTCGCAAAGAGTTCAGACCGAGCCAAAGCTATTACAAACGCCAAATATCCTTATGTTGCCATGCTAGCAAAGCGCTACCTGGCTGTGCTACCTCTGTCCCTAGAGAGGGTGTTCTCCACAGCAGGAGACATTGTTAGTGCCAGCAGATCTGCCATTTCAGCAAGCAATGTGGACAAGTTAATCTTTCTTTAAACAACATGAAAATACAATGACAAGCAAGTCCTAATGTCAAGCTGGCTGCTTAGGTACTAGTACAGTTCAAATACAGATTATTTCAGTTCATCGAAATGCTGCACCTTAATGTTTATTTGACTATATGTTGTATTTATTTGAATACATTAGTCACAGTTTAATAATAATAAAAAAAATGTTTTTAATGTTTTGTGATCATTTTTTCTGCTGTACCGAAAACGTACCGAACCGAACCGTGACCTACAAACGAGGTACGTACCGAACCGAAATGTTTGTGAACCGTTACACCCCTACAATCAATGTTAACTTGGAAAGCCACAATATTAATATTTTAACTCAATCACATAGGTGATATTATTGTGGCACATCAGTAAAGCCTTACATATAAGGTGGCAGATGTAATTTAATGAATTTTAACTGAACAATAACTGAATGAGTTTGTCTCACTCTTAGACCAGCAGGGGTACCAAATCTATGCAGACTGCTGCAATAAGTACATTAATTAACTGTCTCATCGATGTTTGTCTGAATGAATATGATACTATTAACAATCATATTATTCCTATCAGCTGTATAAATAAATAATAAATAATAATAATAATAGATTTAATTTGTTAGCGCTTTTACAGGTGCTCAAAGACGCTTTACAGATATAGTGAAGAACTGTTATGATTCACATATTCATTTATTATTGAATAAACTATATTTATTTTTTGGAGGAGTTAATGATGAATGTTCATCAAGATGCTTGCTCACCCTCCTTCAAATTTGAAAAACAAGTAATTATATCATTATTGATATACAGTTACAACCTTGACTTTACATCAGAAAGAACAAACATTAAAGAAGTGACTAACTGCATCAGTTAGGGTTAAAAAACGTGTATTCAGATAAAACATCGCTGCAGTTATTATCCAGTGGAAGGTCCTTACCTACTGGCCTAGTTCAATCAAAGTGGTTACTTTCTGTTGGCTGGGCAGTGTAGTTTTACACACCGTCTTATTTTACTTTTTCAGGACTTAAAATTGTTTTTTGGGGGCAGACCCCCTCAAAGAAAAAAATATATACACGCATACAAGGTCATCATCTTAACAGTTTGTTATTCTCATCGAGTCATCCGTGAGCAGAGCATCAAGTTGGCATGTCTATTACAGCTGAATGCGGCGATTACTATTTTGTTCAGCAAAACGCCTCACAAATGTATTAAGATCAACAGCTGTAGTGCGTTTTGATTCAATGCTGAGTACAGCCACACTGACAGTCTCTTCTCTGTCAGTGTAGACCGCAAATACCTCATTCCTTCAGTCTATTTGAGTCCGAAAGGCTTCTCGTTTTGCGCCGTCCCGTTCAAATGAATTCGCCACCAATCATATTTCCACTCTCGCGCCAGGACCGGGGGAGGGGTTACATGACGTGAATCTTGTGCTGCATTCACTTGCACTCGGACATTAGAGACTTTCTCTCATAAATGTCCGATGAGCCACAACTTTTCTTTCAAAACAAAGCTGCCAACTGGGGTGGCAGCTGGGGTGGCAAGGCTATTGTTTAGGGTGGCAGTTGCCACCCCATGCCACCCCGGTAGATCCGCCCCTGTCTGGCGGGGCTCGATCTCGCCAGGTAAGCTGTCCACGTTGAGGTGCGAGTGTTATCGGGGGCGGGTAGCAGTCCCTCAGTTGGGGAGGGACCAGCTCTTTATTGTGAATGTTGTTTCAATCACTTCAATTACATATGGACCTTCTATTTTAGGTTCTCAATGGTGTTTATGTTCTTATTGCTGTGTGTTTTATTTCAGTTGTTTCAGTTTTTTTAAGGTGACCCATCCTCCCTTTCCCTCCCTTCCTCTTCCTAACCCTTCTGACAGGGGGCTAGATTACTGTCTAAGGTCCCACAATGACCCAGGCAAACAGGGCACCGAGTGTGGGTAAGGCGGCAACTACTTTGGTTAGCTGGAATGTTAGAGGTCTCAATCATCCAGTAAAGCGCAGCAAGGTGTTTTCCCACCTCCAGAAGCTAAAGGCAGACATAGTTTATCTCCAGGAAACTCATTTACGTACTTCTGATCACTCTATACCAGTGGTTCTCAAAGTGGGGGGCGCAGAGGCATGACAGGGGGGGTGGGCGCAAGAGACCAGATCATATTTTGAAAAATTATTGATTCGAAAATAATATGATACAGTACTATTACGTCTGGGTCTCTGTGTTTCATTAAAGCTCGGCTCTGTGTGTGTGTGTGTGTGTGTGTGTGTGTGTGTGTGTGTGTGTGTGTGTGTGTGTGTGTGTGTGTGTGGGTGTGTGTGTGTGTGTGTGTGTGTGTGTGTGTGTGTGTGTGTGTGTGTGTGTGTGTGTGTGTGTGTGTGTGTGTGTGTGTGTGTGTGTGTGTGTGTGTGTGTGTGTGTGTGTGTGTGTGTGTGTGTGTGTGTGTGTGTGTGTGTGTGTGTGTGTGTGTGTGTGTGTGTGTGTGTAACGAGCCATTTTGTGTGCGTGCGCAAGCGAGAGAGAGCGCACCGGTACCGGAGATCGTTGTTGTTAGCTTCTGATGCTATCGAGCTACGCTAACGGATATAAGGAGTTTTTTCAACAACAAGGTCGAGGAGAGTCCTCTCCTGTCAGACTGAGAGACTCAGTGAGCTAAAGGACTCTCTCAGTGTTATCTCAGTGGGTCTCAAATGTTTTGGTCACCATTAATGTAAACAATTATTTCCGAGGCACATATGATCATTATAGTTATAAAAAAATAAGAGAATAAATGAAAAACAGTTATGAAATACTATATGACAGTACAACAAGAATAACGTTTAAAAGGGTGATTTGTAAAATATCCATAAAGAAATAGTAAATCTGTTTACAGTTCTGTTTCAAATGGGTGTTGAGAGATGTATCCATAGATCTCTCATGTTGCTCTCAAAGTGCACCAGATTGATGCTTTTAACTTCAAGATTTAAAAGTCTTTCCGGGGGAGCTTGCCCCCGGACCCCCCTATGTGAGGTCCACACACCACCTATAAAAATAGCACTTTACCCCTGCTTACATCTATATGCCGTGAGCTGATAACGAGCCTTCATTGTAACAGTTGCGGGTACACTGTGTGTATGCGTGGGGATTGTTGCAGTAGAAAATTCCACTGTAGCGACCAGTACATTAATGGGAAACCCTAAATGTTTGAGCACCCTCTATGAAACGTCAAGCTACCCCACAGCACCCCCAAAATAAATCTCTGGCGCTGCCACTGAGCCTGACTATTTGTGTTGGGGGGGCCCGACTTTTTTTTTTCTCCAGGGGGGTCTGACAGAAAAAGTTTGAGAACCACTGCTCTAGACTCAAGCGGGGTGGTTTCTCTCACATTTTCCACTCCAAATTCAACACCAAATATAGGGGTGCAGCGATCCTGATACGTAGGCATGTGCAGTTTGTGGAATCTAAAGTAATTGCAGATACAAATGGCCGCTATATCATAGTGCAAGGTCAATTGTACAACACATCTGTTGTGCTTGCATGTCTCTATGCTCCCAACTCAGATGATGCCGATTTCTATAGCAATTTCTTCTCTCTGCTACCGGATTTGAACTCCCATCATCTAATTTTGGGGGCAGACTTTAACTGTGCCCTCAATCACACTCCGGACCGCTCCACTGTCTCCTCTAGACCACTGTCAAACTCAGCTCGAGTGGTGAACTCCTTTGTTGAAGAATACGGGATGGTGGACCAATGGCGATTTAAGAACCCAACATCTAAACAATTTTCATTTTTTTCTGCAGCTCAGCAGTCATTCTCCAGAATAGATTACTTCATTTTAGATAAAAAGTTGCTTTCTGTTTTGAGTCCAGTGACTATGAGAGCATTGTTATTTCTGACCACAGCCCAGTGACCATGAAACTTTGTTTTCCAAACCATGTACCACCACAAAGGATCTGGCGTCTAAACCCACGCTTATTATTAGATGAAGATCTTATTAAGTATACTTCCACGCACATCGATACCTTTCTTGAAATAAACCGTCAACCAGAGATGAGTATAGGCACTGTATGGGAGGCCATGAAGGCTTATCTTCGTGGGCAAATAATATCATATTCAAGCAGTATTAGCAGGAAAAAGACAAAGTGAATGACAGAACTTGTTAATCGGATCAGAGACATTGATAGAATACACTCAACAAAGCCCTCTGCTGAACTGTATAAGGAACGCATTACAGTGCAGGTGGAATATGACTCTCTGGCATCCACCTATAGAGGACCTTAATCTGAGATCTAGGCAGACCCATTATGAACATGGGGAGCGGGCCAGTAAACTACTCTCCCATCAACTAAGGCAGGCGGCTGCAGACAGTTTAATTGCGGAAATTGGAACGGTAAATGGGGACACCATTTCAGATCAAAGGGGCATTAATGATCAATTTAAGAGTTTCTATGAAGATCTTTATTCATTAGAAGTCTCGGATGACTCTCTGACAACTAACTTTCTAAAGGACCTTAAGCTTCCAACACTAGAGCCTGACGGTGTCTCGGCTTTAGAGGGGGACATTTCTAATGAGGAGATAAATCGCGGTATTAAAAGTATGAAAAGTGGAATAGCCCCCGGACCGGACGGCTTCCATATTGAATTCTATAAAAAAATGTGCCGGCAAACTGACGCCTGTGCTGCGCGAAGTATATGCAGAGGCACTCCAGCAGGGTTCACTGCCCCCCACATTAGCTCAGGCGGTGATAACAGTCATCCTTAAAAAGGGCAAAGATCCAGCGAAATGCGACTCCAGACCAGTAAGTCTAGTCTGTTGTGATAACAAAATTCTCTCCAAAGCTTTAGCTCTGCGCCTTGAGACTGTTCTGCATAGAATCATCCACCCGGACCAAACAGGGTTTGTAAAAGGCCGACAGTCTTTTGGGAATCTTCGGCACCTATATAATATAATTTACTCAAATCCAGGACTCTCTCCAGAGGCCCTCATCTCTCTCGACGCACACAAAGCCTTTGATCGCATTGAATTTGACTACCTATCTGCAACTCTTGCTAAATTTGGCTTCGGCCCATGCTTTATCTCCTGGATAAAGGTCCTCTACTCTGCAACTCAGGCAGCAGTTCGCACTAATAATATAATTTCGAAATACTTCCGGCTTTAACGGGGTACAAGGCAGGGATGCCCCCTATCCCCCCTCTTGTTTGATATAGCCATAGAACCGTTAGCAGCTGCTCTCAGGAATCGGTCAAATGTTACAGGCATTCAGCGGGGAGGCTGTACGCATAAGCTGTCTTTGTATGCAGACAATGTTTTACTGTACTGCTCCGATCCGCTTAGGTCCATTCCGGCTGCACTCGATGTAATCACCTCTTTCGGCAAGGCTTCTGGGTATAAGATCAACATGACCAAGAGTATACTCTTCCCCATCAATGAAACTGCGGCCAAGCTTTCATTTAGCAAACTCCCCTTTAAAGTGGCCATTGACTCTTTCACCTACCTGGGAGTATGTGTGACACAGGACTTTAAAACCCTGTTTAAAAAGAACCTGCAACCAGCTCTGGACAAGGTTAATGAGGACCTGAAGCGCTGGGCGTCGCTCCCTATTTCGTTGGCGGGCAGGGTGAACACCATTAAAATGGTTATTATGCCACGTATGCTGTATTATTTTCAGTCAATTCCTGTTTTTCTCCCTAAAAAGTTTTTTAAAGACCTGGACAAATATATTTCCACTTTTATCTGTGTAGCAGGATGAGCAGTAAATAATGTTGTAAGGCATATTCTTTTTTGCTTATCACCGCCAGGGGGCACCCTATAAAGGGGCACCCTATAAAGGGGCAGAGGCTTCTAGCTGGCGGCCTCTTGTTCGCTGGTGCCCAGACCTACCCACTTCCGTTCTTGCCGTGTTTTGCTTCCGCCACCGGCGTAGGTATGTTGTAGGAGAATAGCTGGCTTCAGGTAAAGTTTCACAATTCTCTATCATACTTACGTGTAGTCACGTTTTGTTTTGTATAGCGGAGGGTCTTCCTGGCGATGCCCGTCAAGTAGCCGTAACATAGAGAGCATGAAACTCTCTCCTCTCTGCCTGATCGGTATGTACGGCGATTTGTTCAGTCCATTCACCACACCTTTCCTGAACATTAATATTATACTTGTGTGTTTATTGTTAATCTAGGGCCAAGCTAAGGCTTTAAAGAACCGCTGCTGTTTTGCTGCACCGAAAAGAGACGGGTTTCTGACGCTGGGTCATCACCCGTACTGCTGATCCTGTGTGCTGCTAAGTGCTAGTTGATTGTCTGCGTCTGGCTATCGTGTCTGGTCCGGTTTGGCATTGCCTACGGCAGTATCATCACCTGCCCTACCGATCCTGTGCTGCTGGACGCTACTTAGATTGTTCGCTTTTGGCTACTGTGGTTGGGCCGGTTTAGCGTGGCCTACTCTGTACTAGAGGTCCGCTCCCCTAGTAGTATTTTAGTGACTGGACTGCTGGGCTAACTCCTTCTGTTTAGTTATTCTTTCCTTCACCAATTTAAACTATTTTGTTTACTTTGTTCCTTTTCGTTAATAGTTTATTTTTGTTTATTCCTATTTTCTTTTGTTATTTTCTTTATTTTCTTTTGGTTTATTTTATACTTAATTAGTGTCGATATATCTTTGGTCAATTCATTGTTTGTTTATATGATTTTGGTTTAGGTTTTCTTTCTTTGCTTTTTGCATAGTTTTGTTTATGCCGCATGATTGCGGCTAATTTTGGTTTATTTCATTTTGAGTCATTCTGTGTTTTTGTCCTCCACTTATTGTGTTTTCCCTTGTTTTCCTGTTTTAGTTACTGAGAGCTGAAGGTGGTGGTATTGGTGTCCGAGGTGGTGGCTTCCCCCTTTCCGTGTGCTGTGCTTCCCCTGGGTTTTTGGATCTTTTCTCCGTGTGATTGTGTGAGTGTGGAACACGTGTGACCGGGGTGACTTAAGTTTGTTTTTGTGGGATCCCTCTACTCATTCGTTTACCCTCTCCCCCACTGGTAAGCCTCAGCCCCCTTGTTCGTTCTCCCTTTTGGATATAGCCCTGTGTGACTGTTTTTATAAATTGTATTTTTACTATTGTATACAAATAAACTGTTCTATTTTTGATAATTGGACCACGTCTCTTGTTCCATGAGTAACCGAACCTGTGTGTCCTAGTGACTTAAAACTTGTCACATTTCCCTGGGTGAAATTCCCGGGGTGGCGTTGTCGGACTTAGTGGTTTAACCAAACTGTTAAATTAATATATTTATTCTGCGGCCACTGCTACATCTGGAATAAGAAAATTCCCCGTCTGCGTAAGGCATTTATTGAGAAGAGAAAGTCAGAGGGGGATCTTGCATTACCACATTTTTTACACTACTACTGCGCTGCCAATATCCATAAAATGGCATTCTGGATGAGTCATTTCCGGGAAGGGGGCGGTCCTATTTGGTCTAGCATGGAGCAACACTCGTGTGAACCACTGGCCCCTGCCTCCCTGATGTGTGCTCCTTTACCACTTAGTAGAAAATATCACTCTAACAACCCTGTGGTCAATAGCTCTCTTAGGATATGGTCACAGTTCAGGAGGCATTTTGGATAGAGACAAACTATCTCCTTCATCCCCATAGTTCGCAATCCGGCTTTCAAACCAGCCCTGATAGACTCCGCTTTCCACCTGTGGTCCCGGAAGGAACTTAAGTGTGTTGCTGATCTGTTCTACAAAGGGGTATTCACATCCTATGAACATTTAGTCAAAGAATATGACATCCCAAGGAATCATTATTTTAGATATTTACAAATTCGTGATTATACAAGAAAACAATTTCCCTCCTTCCCGGCCGCCCCACCTGGTGGATGGATGGAAGACTGCCTTGGCCTCAAACCTTGTCAGGGAGGCTATATCTCAAAAGCTATATAATATTATTCAAGAAATCTCTAGCACTTCCCTTAACCACCTTAAGGGGGCCTGGGAAGAAGACATGGGCATAGAACTAACCGATGAGACCTGGCGGTCTGCAACTGAGAACATACATAAATCCTCCATCTGTGTGAGGCATGGAGTACTTCAATTTAAAGTTTTCCATTGATTACATATGTGCAGGAGCAGGCTTGCCAGGCTGTACCCTGAGGTGGATCCTGTAAGAGAATATTTTCATCTGATCTGTTTATAGAGTTTCTTATTGTTTTATAGAATCTGTGATACTGCAAACATCTGCTTGTAGTCAGTCAAAGACTCCTCTGTGATGTTGAGGTCACAGGTCAAACGCTTCTCCTATGTCCGTGGGGGGTTGACCTGGCAGCATCTCTTTGAGACAAGCAGACCATTGTCTCGCATCGGCTATTGATTATACGCGGGCTTTCTGGGAGCCCGCCTCTCCTCGTGTTGGTTAGATGTTTTGTGTCTTTTGGTTCAGAGATTACCTTGGTGGAGCACAAGGACAGTGTGAAACTAGGATGATCTCCCGGCCGTGTGTAATTGTCTGTCTCTCAATAAATATCAGTGTATTGACAGGCGAGTCCAGTTTCCCTCATTTGATGATGCGCTCAACATTGCTGCAAAGAAGTTTTAACTTCACAGATCCCACATGCCAGAGATGTCATTGTGCCACGGCTACCCTATTGCACATGTTTTTCTCCTGTCAGTCCATTGCCCCATTTTGGTCTTCTATATTTGAAACGTTTTCATTGATGTATGGCCAGAACATACAACCAAATCCCATAATAGCTGTGTTTGGAGTAGCCCCTGAGGGGGTCTCCCTCTCTAATTGCCAGTCACACTCACTTGCGTTTGCAACCCTTCTTGCCCGCCGTCTAATCCTCCTTAAATGGAAAGACCGGACTCCACCATCTCACGCCCACTGGGTGAGGGATGTGATGGTACGATACCTCAGCTGGAGGAGCTGAGGTATCGTAGCCAGGGATGTGTTAACAAATACTACAAGCTCTGGCAGCCTTTCCTTGACTATTTTAACAAACTCCCCTGTGTAAATCTGACTGCATGAAGCGCCCCCCCCCCAACCTTCCCTTTTAATTTACTGTTTATTTTAGTGGATTGTATTATCTATTTTGTTTATTTTATTATTTTATTTCTTTAAGTGCAGCTGTGGGTGTGTATGAATATGTGTATGTGCGTATATACATATATATTGTGTGTATGTACTTGCACAGTATATGTACTGCAATGACATTTGTATTTGTGGTACAAATGTAATTCAATTCAATTGTATGATTACACATCTGCATTTTCATGTGCCCTGCGTTGTTTTGATATAAGTGAAAATCAATAAAGAAAGGTGAAATAAAGGAAAATACAAATAGTTGAATGTATTTAGATTATTTACTAAATAAAAGCTAAACATGAAATATCCTTGTGTGCATTACTGTGGGAACCCTTGGGATCCAGCAGCTGCTGGTGCTCATGACTTAAACTAAACCACATGTGCTTTGGTGGGTTTTGGTTAGTTTTCAGCTCCCTCAATTTACTAATACTTTAGGGATTACTTGTGTGAACAGTTCACTATGGGTCCTCCCACACAGTATGTCAATGTTGTTTGGGTCCCAATATCAGGCCATTGAAATGCTACATCTTCTCATTTAGCCTCTATAATCAATATCTGCTTTAATATTGATGATCATCACCTTGTTGCATTTGGCATGGCTTTACGTCACAGAAGCAGGGCCTATCATTAATCCATTACAATTCTAAGTAAAAGTTATACAGATTCCAGTTGAAAAAAACGCATTTATTGTAGTATTTTATTTGCCCTTTGATTGTTATCGTAGCCTACCGCGAGAAGCAAAAGCCCCTCTGACTGAAGAATGAAATGCTCAGTGAAGTGCTCAATGGGGAGATTTTTAGGCAATATGTGCATCAAATAGAAAAGCACACCTTTAAGAGAAGGTTCCTGGTAATCTCACAAAGATTGAGTGTTATTGCAATCCCACCTCAAAGTCAAAGTCAGCTTTATTGTCAAAATTACCACATGTGTTATACATCCAGAAATCTCGAGTTACCGTTTCCCGCAGTCCCACAGTGTGACATATATACATAAAACAAAACAAAAGGGCCTAGATAAACGGGGTATACAACTAAGTAATAGTTTTAATAAGTGCTGGTTAATAATATATTTAAAATGTCCAAAGTACAGTTTCCGTGCAGTAGCAGCGGAGATGGGCAGAAAAGTGACTGGTGCTGCTGGATGAGGGAAGGTTGTGTGTGTGTGTGTGTGTGTGTGTGTGTGTGTGTGGGGGGGTGGGGGGGGGTTCAGCATCCTGGTGGAGCTCGAGCAGAGGCTTCGGAACCTTCTCCCTGAAGGCAGGAGGCTGAAGAGGCTGTTGGAGGGGTGGGTGGAGTCACCCACAATGCTGAGTGCTTTGCGGGTGAGGCGGGTGTTATATATGTCCTGTAGTGATGGGAGTGAGGCACCGATGATCCTCTGGGCAGAGTTCACAATGTGCTGCAGGCTCTTGCGGTTGGAGGCGGTGCAGCTTCCAAACCACAGCGTGATGCTGCTGCTGAGGATGCTCTCAGTGGCGCCTCGGTAAAAAGACAGCATGATGGGGGGTGATGCTCCGGCTCGCTTGAGCTTCCGGATGAAGTACAGGCGCTGCTGGGCTTTCTTCGCTAGTTGCGATCAGTGATGGTCACACCAAGGAATTTGGTGCTGGTCACCTGCTCCACAGCAGCGCCGTTGATGGTCAGGAGGAGAGGGGGTCGGTAGTGGGTTCTCCTGAAGTCAACAACTATCTCCTTTGTTTTCTCCAGGTTGAGGAAGAGGTTGTTATTTTGGCACCACAGGGCCAGCTGGTTCACTTCCTTCCTGTAGTTAGTCTCATCGTTGTGGCTGATGAGACCCACCACAGTAGTGTTGTCTGCAAACTTCACAATGTGGTTGGTGTAGAGGAAACTTCTGTGTAGCTATGCACTGGGAGTCACCGACTCAGGAAGGAGATACGGTAGGAGCAGTAGCTTTGATGTCAAACACATGATGGTTTATTTGGAGTTAACGGCCGGAGGATTCACATCACAAGTCCAAGAGTCAGAGGTTCTGACTTCATGGTAGAGTTGCCACGTCAATTCTGAAGAACTCTACCCCAGACCCATGTATTTAGCTAGTTCAGAGAGCATCATCAACATGCTGCATAACAAGATAGAATGATAACACCTCTATCAGCTGACGCCAACAGGCAGGAACAGGGAGACAAAACACTGAGAGCACAGCAGCCAAGGTTACAGGTGCCTGTGCTCAGTCAGGACAGTTTGAACTGATACACTGGGTCAAAGTTATGGGCCTTGGAAAATATTCCACAACAGTTGGAGCTGAAGTTGGGTTTGCAGTCGTGGGTCAGCAGAGTGAAGAGAAGGGGGATGAGCACACATCCTTGGGGGGCCCCCGTACTCAGTATGAGGGTGTTTGAGTTGTTGTTGTTGACCCGTACAGCTTGTTGTCTCTCTGTGAGGAAGTCCAGCAACCAGTTGCAGAGAGAGGGGCTGAGGCCCAGGTCTGTACGTTTTTGTACAAGCTGCTGGGGGATGATGGTGTTGAATGCTGAGCTGAAGTCTATAAATAGCATTCTAACATATGAGTCCTTAGTGTCCAGGTGTGTGAGGGCTGGGTGGAGAGCGGAGGAGATTGCATCCTCTGTGGACCGTTTAGCTCGGTAGGCAAACAGAAACGGGTCCAGCGATGGGGGGAGGGTGGATTTGATCTGCTTCATGACCAGCCTTTCGAAGCACTTCATGATGGTAGAAGTTAGTGCAACGGGGCGGTAGTCGTTGAAGCCAGATGGAGATGACTTATTTGGCACTGGAATGATGGTGGTTTCCTTGAAGCACGAGGGAACAACAGCCTGGCTCAGGGAGATGTTAAAAATGTCTGTGAGGACATCTGTGAGCTCTTCCGTGCAGTCCCTCAGCACACGACCAGGAATGTTGTCAGATCTTGCAGCCTTGCAGGGGTTAATCCTCAGCAGTGTGATCCTCACACTGGCTGGTGAAAGACGCAAAGCCTGGTCGTCAGTGGGGGGGGGGCTGGTTTTCTGCGCAGGTGTGTTGTTCTGTGCTTCAAAGCGTGCAAAGAAGCAGTTGAGGTGGTTGAGCAGGGAGGTGTGACTGTCACAGGTCTGTGGCGGTAGTTTGTAGTCCGTTAGGGTCCTTATGCCCTGCCACAGGCTCTGTGAGTCCCTGCTATCCTTGAAATGTCCTGTAATTTTTCGGGTGTATTCTTGTTTTGCTTTCCTGATGCCACGGGATAGGTCAGCCCTGGCTGCTTTCAGCACAGCTGGAGCTCCAGCTCTGAAGGCGATGTTGCGGGCCTTCAGCAGCATGTGGACCTCCCCTGTCAGCTATGGCTTCTGGTTAGCCTGGATGGTGATGGCTCTCTTTTGGGTCACATCGTCAATGCATTTGGTGATGTAGCCCATGACTGTCTCAGTGAATTCTTGTATGTTGGTGTGATGGTTGTATGTGGCTGCCTGCTTGAACATGTCCCAGTCTGTAGTGTCAAAGCATGCTCTGAGTGCAGCTATGCTGTCCTCTGACCACAAAATAGTTGAAATCCTCCGCCGTGAGGCTCCACTGCCGTGTGGAGGCTGTGTTTTGAGAAAAACTAAGAATAGGGCAAGTGATTAGATTTAAAGTAAGATAGGTATAGTAAGTGAATACTTTCTGGGAAAGCCCATCAGGGACGGCGTAGGTTTAAAAAGGGTGATTACGCCAAGTCAGTGACGGCTATTTAGTTGTCTCATTCTTCCTATGAACTATACTATAATATCCTAAAAGTGGCAGGGACAACTTAGGACTGTTGAACAGAAAATATAGCATTTGGTTGCTAAAAGTCTAAGATTTGTATGTTGTTTTGGTGTAAACGAACATAAAGAATAGATGAGAACGTTTGAAAAGTTGATGTGAGTAAAAAAAGGGAGTCAGAGATATTGTGGGTGAAGTGAAGCTTATTCCTGGTCAGGTGCTGACATCTTGTGGCCTTCAGGGTGTGGCACATAGAGTGATTAAAGATACATTAAGGTTTGGCTCCATCTAGTGGACAACTCAAGTCATTACAGCTAAAAATCGAAATTACTAATTTACGCCTCTGGCGGACAAACACAGAATAGGCCCTCTAGGACGCCATCTTGTGGACATAGTACTGCATTTCAAGCCATAGCCTTAGGGCAGTGGTTCCCAAACGGTGTGCCGCGGCACACTGGTGTGCCGTGAGTCAAGTCCGGGTGTGCCGTGGGATTTTGTGACAACCATACGTTATTATTGCAATATACAACTACACAAAAATAATTATTTTTTTATTTACTATATCAGTACTTTGTAGGTTTATATGTACGTAATCTGCGCGACTTGCACGTCCACATCTCCACGTGCAGTGCTGCATAAACATGGCTGAGTCAGCGATACATTTCAAGGGGTGGAGGTATGCCCATTATTTTGAGTTGGTCCGAAGAATAGACAGGAATGTGACGGTGAGGTGCAAACTGTGTCCTGTTATCCACTGCTGGAAACACCACGTCAAACCTCAACAAGCACCTGCAAAGAACACATGCTAAGGTGAAGCTAACGCACACGCTATTTGTTGTCTGTTTATATCACGTAGTCTGTTCTTCTTCTCTGTCTTCCGGTTGTTGCCTGTGTAATGGCAATTTCCTTTTCCTATGTCCTATATATTTTTGCCGTTACTTTCACAGAAGGGTTGAAAAGTGATCCAGACGCAGACACAAACAGATGATTTTCCGGTCCTTAGTGGTGGTTTATGATGATGTTTATTCGTCTTTACATACCAGGGTTAATTTAGCGTTCTTGTGATTCTATGAGCATCTGCCGGGCTGGTGGAATCGGTATGCTCTTCTCCTACTGTGTCCACCCCTCCTGTCACCTATGACCTCCTTATATACACCCGGTGCAGCTAAACCCCGCCACCCAGTGTTCATAAATAATATTGCACTATACATATAACTTAAATAAACTGACACACCAACATCACCCACAAAATGGCTCCTACACACCGGCCCCTAATTGGCTTTAGTATGGGAAAAAAGACAATTACCAATAAATAATAAAGGAGCTATACAAAAGGTGTGTATGTGTTGGCATGTAATTCTTAAAGAATTTGTAGTTTCTTTTCTTCTCTTCTTCTCCCTTATTTTAAGGGTCATCGGTCTTTGCTGTTCTTTATGTCTCAGCTTCCTGGAGCAGACATATCTTTGTTATTGGTCTCACTAAGATGTTGCTCTTGGTTTGAAGTCGAACTGTGCGCACAATACCTTGTGCGTCTGGTTTTGTCTCCAGTATTCTGCCCATTAACCAGGAGCCACGTGGAGCAGTGGAATCGGCCACTACAACAATGTCACCTGGAGCAAAGTTTCTTTTTTCCTTTAACCACCGTTGTCTATTTTGGATTAGAGGCAGGTATTCCTTCCAAAAGAGATCTGCCATATATTGCACTTGTCTCCATCTGCGTTTGATGTACAAGTCTTCCTTTACAAAGAGTCCAGGTGGTAGTTTTGGCTTGGTTTTCATCAGAAGAAGATGGTTAGGCGTGAGGGCTTCTAGGTCCATCGGATCGTCAGAAGATTTTGTAATTGGTCGATCATTCAGAATCGCTTCGACTTCACAAAGAAAGGTTTGCAATCCTTCGTCGTCCAGAACTTGTTGCTTTAGAACAGAACACAGCACATTTCGAACCATACGGATCAATCGTTCCCAAACACCGCCGTGATGGCTTCCTGCTGGGGGGTTAAAATACCACCTTATCCCTCGCTGAAGCATAGCACTCTGAATTCTGTCTTGATTCAAACCATTGAGTGATTCCTTTAGCTCTCTATTTGCGCCGACAACATTTGTGCCATTGTCTGACCTTAAAGAGGAAACTTGACCTCGTCGACAAATAAATCGTCGTAGTGCATGGATGCAGGAGTCTGTGTCAAGTGCGTATGCAACTTCAAGATGTACTGCTCTGCTTGCCATGCAAGTGAAGATTACGCCATATCTTTTGACAAGACTTCGTCCTCTCTTGATCTCAATAGGACCGAAGTAGTCTACTCCTGTATTTGTGAAGGGAGGTGTATCTGGTAGAATCCTTTCCAAGGGCAAGTCTGCCATTTTCTGTTCTCCAAGTTTTCCACGATGCCGTTTACACACAGTACAGTTTGATATAATCTTTCTTGCCGCAGAGTTAGCTTTGATTATCCAGTACTTTTTACGGAGTCGAGACAGCATCTGATTCCTTCCTCCATGTCCAAGGTCTTCATGAATATCTCGTAACAATAGTGTGGATATGTGAAGATCCTTTGAGATAATGATCGGATGTTTGGGCTAGTCGTTTCAAGCGACCACCCAGTCTCAGGAGTCCATGATCCAATATTGGATCCAGTTTGTACAAGCAACTGCTTCCTTTCACATTATGTTTACCAGCTTCTAGTAAAGATAGTTCTTCTTTGAACCGTTGCCTTTGACTAAAAGAAATGACTGCATTTTCTGCTTGAACAAGATCTTCAGGACATAAACATTGTCTGCGGAGTGTTCCTTTAAAGGCCTGTATCTTCCTTTCGACCTTTTCCTTTAATCTTCTAGGATCCTTTTCAGAGCCATTCACAGTAGTCTGAATCTCCTTTCTCCTTTGAATCAGCTTCAAGAGTGTTGTTTTTACTTTAAGAAGCCAGGCTACAGCAGTCTTCAGTTTTCTCCATGATGAGAAGTGGTTTATCAGAGAGTTTGTGGGGCTCAATGAATCTTTGACAATGACGTTCATTGTGATGTCCTGCTTGATTTCTGGATCATCGCCAGGGATATCTGAATCCACATGAGAGTTTGTCCATTCTCTGTCTGGCTTGGAGAGAAACTCAGGTCCCTTGATCCATCTCCTACAGTTTAAGAATTGGTCTGCCTTTAGTCCTCTAGAGGCTTCATCTGCAGGATTTTCCTTTGTTCCAATATACCTCCATTGTGATACATCCGTGGCATCCCTTATAAGAGAGATCCTGTTTGCTACAAATGTTTGAAAGCGTTTGTTTTCGTTTTTTATGTATTTTAGCACGGTAGTGCTATCAGTCCAGAAGACGGATTGGTCCAGTTGCAGCTGTAATTCGTTCTTCAGCATTGTGTCGATTTTGACAGCCAGGACTGCTGCTGTAAGTTCCATTCTGGGAATTGTAACTTGTTTCAATGGTGACACTCTGGATTTTCCTGTTATGAATGAAACATGCACTTCTTTGTTATCATTCTCCAGTCTTAGATATGATACAGTGCCGTAGCCGCTTTCACTAGCATCAGAAAAGTGGTGCAGTTGTGCATGTCTGACATGACCAAAGCTTGTTGGCTTCATGCACCGGTCCACTTGAAACTCTGCCATCTTATTGATGTCTGCTAGCCATCCTGACCATTGCTGAACTAAAGCTTGTGGTATGTTTTCATCCCATCCAAGTTTCTTCCTACAAAGCTCCTGCATGATCAGTTTGGCTGGTAGGGTGAATGGTGCCAGAAATCCCAAGGGGTCGTATATAGAGCCGACAACAGACAAGATGCCACGTCTTGTATATGGTCGTTCTTGTGCAGCAATTTTGAACTTGAACACATCCGTTTCAACACACCAGTGCAATCCCAGTGCTCTTTCCATTGGTAGCTTGTCCCTATCCAAGTCCAAGTCCTTGGTCTCTTTGGTTCTGCTTTGTTGTGGAATGGATGCTAATACTGCACGGCTGTTGCTGATCCACTTTGACAGCATAAATCCTCCCTTTCGACAGAGAGCAATCAGGTCTCCTACCATTTTTACTGCTTCTGACTCAGAGGGCATGGATTTTAGGCAATCGTCCACGTAGAAGTCATTTTTAACTGTGTCTACCACATCTGCTGTAAAGTTATCTTTGTTGTCCTCAGCAGTCTTTCTCAATGTGAAGTTTGCACAACTGTGTGATGATACTGCTCCAAAAAGATGTACCTTCATCCGGTATTCAGCAAGATCCCGTTGCACATCACCGTTGGGCCACCACAGGAATCGCAGATAGTCAATATGCCCCTTTGACACCTTAACCTGATGAAACATTGCTTTGATGTCAGCCATTAAGGCAACTGGTTCTTGTCTAAATCTGATAAGGACTCCAATGAGTGAGTTTGTTAGATGTGGACCCTGAAGCAGTTGGCAGTTAAGTGATGTTCCTTTGAAGACAGCACCACAGTCAAAGACCACCCTTAATGTTCCTTTCTTCGAGTGATATACCCCATGGTGAGGTATATACCAACGCTTGTTATCACTTGGCTTTAGCTGGTTTACTGGTACCAGCATAATCGTTGTTGATCATTTCCGTCAGAAAGGAAGTGTATTCATCGTGAAATGTCTCATTTTTTCCAAACTTGCGTTTCAGGCCTTGGATACGCTGCTCAGCGACGCATCGGTTATTTGGCATGCTAGGATTTTCTTGTCTAAATGGTAAGTCTAGGCAGTAGTGTCCATCTGTGGTTTTTGCAGAGTGATTCATAATGTTCAGGAATTGTTTGTCTTCTCTGGACATTTCCTCTGTTTCCTTACTTGTATTTTCATTGAAGTCATGATTGTATTGTTTGACCAATAGCTCCTCTAGGTGTACAATGGATATCCGATTGACAGTAGCAACAGGGTGGCCATTAGCATCTCTGCTGTCGTTGCTTCCTTTTAGGGGACCATAGAAGACCCACCCCAGTAGGGTCTTTACAGCGTACGGTCCTTCTCCTTGGCTATTGATCAGCTCCCAAGGTTCCAATACCTTAGGAGAATTTGTCCCAATGAGTAGGTCAATGCCAGAAGCAATTTCATTAATTTTGATGTCCTTTAAGTAAGGCCATTTTTCCAGATCTTCTTGTAGAGGAATATTGTGCTTGGAAACAGGCATGGTTTTATGTGTAAACACATCGGATAGTTGAAGGAAATTGTTTTCGTCCAGACTCGATATTTCCAAACCTGAGATATGATGACTAGACACAATCTTTCTCTGATTCATTGTCTTTAGGAGAATGTTAGTCCTTTGTCCTGTAAGGTTTAGCCTCCTCATTAAACTTTCTGTGCAAAAGGTGGATGAACTTCCATGGTCCAGAAATGCATAAGTTTGTAACACTTTGTCCCCTTTGTGGCTCTTTACTTGTACTGGTACAATGGAGAAGATGGAGTTTTCATCACCCTCCCCAATGTGACCACATGTATGAGGTGAGATGACACTATTACTTTCCATTGGCTTCCCATTCTGTTTTGTGTGTTCTGCTTCCTCTCTTTTGCCTTTTTGTTCAATGTGGAGTATTTCAGGATGACTTTGATTGCACACATAACATGTCAAACGACTGTGGCAGTGTTTGCTCATGTGTCCTATTTTTAGGCATCCAAAACACACCCCTTTTCCTTTCAAAAAGTCAATTTTTTCTCTGTGTGTTTTCTTCAGGATGTGTGGACACTGCTCCAATGAGTGACCACTTCTTCTGCAGAACAAACACAAATGTAGGGAGTTGTGGCTTGATGGAGGTATTTTCATTCCATTCGTTGTTACATGTTCTAGCACTGCTGTTCTTGGGCAGGTAATAATTGTTGCAAAACTACTTCCCCTTAGGCTTGGTTTTCCCTTTGAAAAGGTAGAGATAACAGTTTTGATAGCTGCAGTTGGTTTATGATCCTGGATGCTTCCAAACAGAGGATCTGACAGTATCTTCACTTGCCTCTCTATGAAGCTAACAAGGTCAGGAAATGTAGCTCGATGCCCACGCTCTTCCTGTAGCTGACATGCTCGATTCCTCCACTTGTCTCTGAATTTGTAGGGTAGTTTCTGAAGTATGTGTTTCATGTTTGAAACAACATTCATTTCATCCATATAGGTGAGATGTTCCATTGCATTGCAACAACCTCTTAGGAACAAAGAGAAGGCTTGCAGTGCTTTCACATCTTCGGCTTTGATCATTGTCCAGGTAAATGCTTCGTTCATGTATGCAGTGGCGATCTTATGTTCATTACCAAAGTGCTCTTTAAGCAGCTGTTTTGCCCTTTGATAACCTTGAGCTGGAGGCAGATGTTGGCAGCTGCGCACTAGGTCCTGTGGTTGTCCTCTAGTGTATTGCTCTAGGTAATGCAGGCAGTCACTTTCATCATTAGTTTTCCGCTCTAGTCCTCTTTCAAATGCACGGATGAAAGCTTCAAACTGCAATGGGTCACCGTCATAAACAGGAATGTCTCTTGGAGGTAAAGTAGAAGTGAGATGTTGTTGAGCCAGCATAGCAGTGTTGTCATTTTGCCTCTGGATTAGGTTATAGATGTCACCTTGATTACCATTGTTGATTACAGGTGGTGTGATGTCAACATGTCCCTGCACATGTGTCTGTATACTTTGTCTGGGAATAGAGGTTTGGGCTTGATGAGGCAAGAATTCAGTGGCCTGTACGTTAAATCTTGCTGTAGGGTTTCTGTAGTAAGAGCTCATCCCATCTGATGCTCTAGAGGTGTGTCTTGATCCCATGCTGAGCACGTTTAGCCTGGCATTGGCTTCTGCCAGCTTAGTTTGTATATCCAGTTGTTCCTTTTTCCGTTTCACCTGTTCTTCCTGTTGTTCCAACTGTTGTTTCTGTTGTTCCAACTGTTGTTTCTGGTGTTTTAATTGTTCCCCTTCTACATCAAGCTCATGTTGACTGTTCAGTGCTGCCGCCCTTTCGATTAAAGCCGCCCTTTCTGCCTGGGCTTTCATTCGAGCAGAAGAGGTAGATGATGCGTGTGATGAACCAGGTTTGTATTTTGACTGAGGGTGTGATGCATTTGAAATGCTGTCATCAGGTCCGATGTCATCTGAGCTGACACTTTGTTCTATTGCACTTCCCACAATAGAGTGTCTAATTGCCTGTCCACTCTCAGATAACCACACATTTGCATCTTGTATAAATCCATCAAATATATGCATCTTTTCTTGCAGCCACTGCCTTTGCTTTCCCATTTCTTCTTCAGGCAGTTGAAGGTCAGTTAATGATTTGTGATTTTCTTTTAGTTCATCACACAACTTCTTAAATTCAACCAGTTTCAACTGTATTTCCTTTGCATTGTCTTCTGAGCTCATAAGCTCTTTCAGTACTTCCATTAACTTCTTTACTTGTTTGTAACTGAAGTTTCTTGCTTTTTGGCAGTTTGCAATAAACAATTCCAATCCTTTGGCAATGTGAGTGATAATCCTTTTTTCTCTCACAGATTGCAGTCCAACAGCGCCACCTTGTGACGTGACATCAGATTTCCCAGACATGATTAATGTTCACTGTCCCTTTAAGTTTCGTTCTCAGGAATTGTCCGTTAGCTGACAGCGCGCTGTTTCAAACAGCTGACAATGTTGCAGCACCACATCCATTTACTAAGCCATTGTCCAATACAGCTTAATATCTCCAAAACAATCTACTTATCATGCTGCACGGTGCACATACCCGGCCGCTTTCCCAGTCCTCTCTCAGCCTCTTCGGTCCTCGCAGGTGGGAACAATCTCCAGCTGATTGTGGCGTGTGCAGCTGATCCGTGATGAGAAGTCGATGGTGCAATAATCCAATTATTTGTTTTCCCCGAAAACGATCCTTAATCCAATTTGAAGTGAATCCAATTGTCCAGTTTCACTCACAAGTACGATTCCACTTAATCTGATGATCGGATGCACAGACCACTGCGCCACCCGTCCCATCAGATTAAGGGGCATCTAAACTAATTTACAGATGGCCCTGAGCCCAATAGAGATTGCCCTGAAAAATGCGCGCGGACGAAATGACGCACGACGGCCTTGGGGGGCCTCCCCCTAGAACATTTAGATTTTTGCAGGTCTTAGATGCTGTCTGGTGCATTCTCTAGACTGAATTATAAGATGAACCACCACAATATTATATTGTACAATTTCAATTTTATTCTTCATTTCACTTGTTTGTTTGTTCTTGTTTGTGTTTGCTCGCTTGCATGCCCTGAATAGCTATAAGAAATATTTAAGTTGTTGGTCAAGACACTTTCCATTTGATGAAGGCAAATGCCTTCCAGATGTAAAAAAGTAGAACACATTACATTCAGTTATAACTACGAAAACAAACATTATTTACACTATTATGGCCCCTGTTCAAAATGTTTGTAATGTTATCTACTGTAAGTTGGTCGAACGAATGCCTCCTCATCCGGAAGCTGACCGAGCAGACCCGAGCAGCTGTCGAGAGGAGCCGAGCGCATCCGCGAAGCACACAAAATGTGTTCCCGTTAGCCGGCAAATCTAAATCTCTTTGGTCAAAATGTCCGGTCAAAATAATTTTCCTTTAGCGCAATTCCGCTTCAGTTGCGCCACTTATGTGACAGACAAGAAGAGTATGTGACAGACAAGAATAGTCAATTCTAATGTCTAACACTTAATGTGGAGAAAGAGATGTCCTGTATGGGTTGATTGTGCGTTGATCTGTTGGTAATGCCTCTGGGTTCCGGTGGGCATGTAAACAAATGCATAATGCTGCGCTATACTTTGTGGCCTCACCCAGTTGCATAGCGACACTTATTGTTTAGGTGTCTTTTAATAAGCAGGTAGTCATATCATTAGCTAGAACTAGCTGGACCTGATCGATATGGACATAAATGCGAGTGAAGTCTAATCTGACGGGAGAGAGAGATCAGCTGCTGCTGACGACTCGACACGCAGCTCTGCATGATCACATGCAGCGGTGAGCGGACAAAACACACACTTCAGGTTAGAATATCACACGTAGCTATTTTAATGACCTCTCAAACTACCTAAACTAGTTATAGATATGTTTAGTTTTACTGTCGGGTCACTCATTACTGGATCCGCGAGCTGCATGATACTGGCATAATAGATTGCCCGATCGGGCAACCAGCAGGTGAGGCTTCATTGCCCGAGCTAAATACTAGATGGCCCCGGGCCATCGGGCAGTCGTTAATGTCGAGCCCTGCCAACAGAATCAATGCACGACTAACTGAAACGTGCAGGTAAATTGTGGGAAGACAGCACCGGGGCGCGACATGACAATTCTCCGGACACCATGGTGTTATGGAGAGACTAAGTCATAAAGGGTCTCCCAAAACCAGTACAGACAGCATTGGAGGATGTCGTAAACCTGGAGACGCAACCGTTCCATGACTGGAAGCAGACGGTCACTCATTGTTACACAAGAAACGAAACAAACCCGTGCCCCAAATGTCCACAATGAGCGACCTCCATATTGACACACAAGATATCGTCTCACAACTACTTCGGGAAGACAAGGAAAAGCAGCAAAAGCAACCTATGACCGCACCTGCTCCACCAGCACCACAACCCGACTGGTCCATATGGCCAGGAGCACCATACGCCCAGCAACCACATTATTCCGCACCTAGAGGAGGAGGGCCCAGAGGCGGATACAGAGGCAGAGGTGCCCCCAGGCACGAGAACTGCTTTCACTGCGGTGCCCAAGATCACTGGGCCAGACAATGCACATTGCCATCCAGGGGAGGTTCCCAGGGACCCCAGGGTTATCACGGCTCTGGATACAGAGGTCAGGGGGGCCCTAGAAGGGGATCATTTGGAAGAGGCCGTGGCCAACCTCCCCATGCCAATCAAATGCCAGCGTCCGCTTGGACCCCTGTGGACCGGTGGGATCCCGACTAATCGTACTGAAGCAGCCCAGAGTCCCCTGCAGGTATTCTCATACCAACAGAAAATGAGCCAATGGTGACCTACACAATCAATGGTAGAGACTACACCCTCATGGTTGACACTGGAGCTTCTGCATCATGTCTCAATGATCTGGGACTGATACCACTACCTCTATCAGCCAAAACTGTGACCATTGTGGGATACTCGGGACAGCCTCAAGTACAGAATTACACACAACCATTGGCCACTCAATTTGGCTCCCAGATCATGTACCACCAATGCCCTGTAAATCTCATGGGCAGGGACCTGCTTACAAAAACAGATATGGCCATACACTGTACTCCCAGTGGGCTAAGACTGCCCCCATGGGACACCTGACTCCCTCACACGGCAACAAGATCATGCTAATGTCACCAGCTACCACGCCAACAATTGAACTCACAAAGGTTTTCTGGTCAAGACGGCTGACAACGGGACCTGATACCCCAGAGGTACAAAGAACCTACATCAAATGGAAACCATGGATCAATACTCTGGATGTCATTAAACCTGCTCAAAATCAACAGCAATAAAACAGAGCTCATGATTGTGGCTCCCAAGGTACAGCTCCAGAAGGTTGGAGACCTGCTTCTCTCCATTGACGGCTGCTCCATCTCCCCGTCCACTGAAGTACGCAACCTGGGAGTCATCCTGGACACCACCCACTCTTTCTAGGCACACATCAAATCTGTTACCAAATCGGCCTTCTATCATCTCAAAAACATTGCCAGACTCCGGCCTTCACTCTCTGACTCTGTGGCAGAAACACTTACAGTATACACGCCTTCATCACATCCCGTCTGGACTACTGCAATGGAGTCCTGTCCAGGGTTACCAGCAAAACCCTGGACAGGCTCCAATATGTCCAGAACTCTGCCGCCACGCTTCTCACCCGCACCAAGCCATGGCAACATATCACCCCCACCCTCATCCACCTCCACTGGCTGCCGGTCAAGTCCCAGATTCAGTACAAAACACTCCTCCTCACATACAAGTCCCTCCATACCCTCGTCCCCCAGTACTTATCGGACCTCCTCCATCCCTACACCCCTTCTCGGAGTCTGCGGTCCTCAGACACGGGCCTGCTCTCCATCCCCCACTCTCGCCTACGAACGGTTGGTGACAGGGTGTTCAGTGTTGCGGCCCCCACCCTCTGGAATGCACTTCCTGCCGAGATCCGTAATGCTGCCTCCCTGGACATCTTCAAATCATCATTAAAAACACACCTGTTTCGGGCCCTAGACCTTTCTTGGTCCCCCAGCTTCCTTTATTTTTGTTTGCCCTTTGATTGTCTATTTTGTTTGTCCACCATGTTCAGCGGCCTTGGGTCCCTTGAAAGACGCTATATAAATATCATTTATTATTATTAATAATACTCTGCACCCTTACACGCATCCAATTAACCCCCTTCATTGTACCTATAACTACATAAGATCCCCTGATGAGTTGTATGAAGAAGCATGGACAGAGGAAAAGGAGGGGACTAAGGATGAAATACTAATTGCCCTATTCTACGAAGGAAAGGAGGGTGTCACAGCACACTGCCTCCTCACGGAAGATTAACGATAATGGTATGAACTATCAAAAGACTCAGAACCTCGTGTCACCCTGGCTATAGGCTCCGGCTTTGAGGTAGTATGGTAAAAAAGGCAACTCAACTTACTTGGCACACAACCGCATCGCCCAAACTCTCAGTCTCCAATGACAGCACCATGTGGAAAATCTTCTTTCCCATGGTAAACCAACTACTATCCAACAAATGTTGGCATTCCTAGGTCTGACAGGCTACAGCATAAATCACGTACCACGGTATGTCGACTAACCCTAACCCTAACCCTCTCAGAGACATGCTGACCATCACAGGAAACAGAGACCTCACTGCCACCCTAATATGGACCCCAGAAGCTGAGGATGCGTTCACACGCACCAAACAAGCATTGGGACAAGCCACTCACCTGGCCACACCTTATTATGACGACCCCTTCTATCTGGATGTTTCTGAAACAGGAGGGATAGTTCATTTATTCATTTATTTAACAGGGACAGTGCACATTAATGAACATTTCTGTAAATGTGCCAGTTAGCCAAGAGGCTATTTTTCATCTGTAGTCCCTGGACAGATTTTAAAAGTCAACCTAAAACACATTTCATTTTAAACAAGTAAATACAATACATTTAAAACATGCAACATACATTACTGTGATACTTAAATAAAACCATTTAAAATACAGAACATTAAAACAAAACAAATCAAACAAAACAAAATAACCTGTTAAAACACAGGCAGTGGGTTGTAAGGAGCAGAAGATTGGGTCAGTGTTGGCAGAGCTGATTCCTCACTAACCATGTTTTAATTTAAATAAAATGAATGTGGTCTGGTCTCTGATTGGAGATGGGATTGAGTTCCATTGCTGAGCATCTTTAACAGAAAATGAAGACTGACTGAAGGAACTTTTTCTGAGTGGAATAATGCAATCTCCTCTAAATGCTGTATTGTTTCAGAAAAAGGACGGAGAGAGAAGGCCACTGATGTACCCCAGTTCAAAATTGGATAATATTGAACAAGGACGGACGGGCTGCGCAAGACATTTAGCATGAATGATCAGAATTTCAGAGGCTCTAAAGCAGGGGTCAGGAACCTTTTTGACTGGGAGAGCCATAAAAGCCAAATATTTCTAAATAGATTTCATTGAGAGCCATATAGTATTTTTAACGTATAATAAATTAAATATGTCTTACTTTTTAATGTGACTTCTGGTGCTGCATGGTTTTGCTGATGGCCTTGTAGTCTGGTTCATACGTGGTAAGGTTGAGCTTCATGCACGCGTTGAGGCTTACATCAGTTAAACGTGAGCGTAGGTTGGTCTTAATGTTCCTCATATGCGAGAATGACTGCTCACATGCATATGTAGAGCCAAACATGGTTAATACGGCAATACTCACATGCTGCATTGTGTGGTATGTCACAGGAAGCTCGTTCCAAGTTTTAAGAATCAGCTGGTCTTCAGGTTGAAGATTTTTCATTTCTGTCCACTTGTGTTCCCTCGCCAGCTCTGCTCGCTGTCGCGTAAGACTTTCCAACTCTCCATTAAGTGACTTGAACTTACTCATCCACATGTCTGATGCCTTCAGGTCAGCAACTTCCAGCTCAAAGTCTCCGATAGAGACCCCGGGGATGCATGTCAGGTCGATTTTGTCCACTGCACACTCATGTGGATGAGTGATGAACTTGAAAAGACCAGTGCGCGCACTAAATTCTCCAAAACGTGCTTTGAATGACTGCAGGAGATTGGACGTAAAGCCAGCTAGCTGCAGGAGATCCAGATGTTGAGTGGAGTCACTTGCTAAGCATGCATCTCTAAATTGTTGCAGTCTTTCAAAGTGCAGAAGACGACCTGTTTCAATGTCCCTGAGAAAGACTTCCAGCTTGCTCTCAAATGCAAACACTGCTTGTTGAAGGGATGAGATTGTATTTCCAATACCTTGCATTTTCACATTGAGCTGGTTCAGATGGCCAGTTATGTCCACGGGATAGTGAAACTGCAGGAGCCAATCAGTGTTGTCTAGCTCAGGATGCTTGACGCCTTTCATTTCAAGAAAAGTCCGGATTTCACTCAGGCAAGCTGCAAAACGGCTGAGCACCTTCCCCCTTGACAACCAACGCACGTTGCTGTGTAAAAGCAGACCGGGATAATGATTCCCAACTTCTTCTAACAGAGCTTTAAACTGGCGATCATTTAAAGCTCGGGCAACAATAAAGTTGACCACTCGAATGACCAGCGACATCACCTCACCAAGCTCCTGGCCACACGTCTGAGCGCAAAGCGCCTCCTGGTGCAGGATGCAATGAAAACTTAGGATGGCTCTCTTTTCATGTTCACGGAGAAGCGCTACAAATCCTTTGTTCTTCCCCAACATACAGGGTGCACCATCAGTACAGACAGAAATAAGTTTATCCATCAGTAGTTTTTTTACTTTAGCAAACTCCATAAAAGACGTGAATAAATCCTCTCCTCTTGTTGTCCCTTTCATTGGCAAAACAGCCAAGCTTTCCTCACGCAGTGTGTCACCTGCAGCATACCTGGCAATTATACTGCACTGAGATAGATGGCTAACGTCTGTTGACTCATCTAACGCGAGAGAAAAGTATGTCCCGGCGTTTATGTCCTTAATTTGTGTTTCCTCGACTTTCCTTGATTTGCTACGATCGTGCACAGTTCTTGCTGACAGGGGCATGTCTTTTATTCGTTTGATTATCTTGTCTTTATTTGGGAAGTCATCAAACAGTTCATTGGCCACATCAAGCATGAATGTTTTGGCATACTCACCATCTGTGAATGGCTTTCCATTCCTTACTATTGCCAAAGCACCCGCAAAGCTAGCGGAATTCCCGTCACCTTGCTTGGTCCACACACGTAGTTGCTGCTGACTCGTCTGCACTCTCCTGCTGTAGCTCCTCGCATGCCCTTTTCCTGCTGTCCCCCGCTGGATATTTCGATGCAAATGAAGCATGGTGCGTATCGAAGTGCCGCTTTATATTTGACCGTTTCATCGATGCAATTTTATCATTGCATATTAGACATACCGCAGATCCTGCTCTCTCCACAAATGTAAATTCCTCTGTCCACGCAGCCTGGAATGCACGGTAATCATCGTCTTTTTTTCTTTTCGCCATCTTTTCCGTTACAAGGGTTGAAGCGGATAAACTTGATTTCTTCACCTTTACAATGACCCGGACATGCTCGCGAGCCATTGGTTCCCGACCCGACCCACGGGTGACCCGTGAAATTTATCTTCAAAACAAATTTCTGTTTACTTTAAAATGACACAGTATTATTAAGAAATATCACAAGTATTTTAAAATCAGTTCCAAACTGATTTTTTTTTTTTTTTAAAACTCAAAATTGTCTGGGATCCATATGCCGTCACCGGAAGAGCCATATATGCTCGCGAGCCATAGGTTCCCGACCGCTGCTCTAAAGCAATCAGCTACGAGTCATCACGTGTCAACATGGCCACAGGAATGACATCAGACACCCATCTACCACACAACTGCGAAGATGTCACAGCAAAATACTTCAAACTCAGAGAAGACATGGCTACAGAACCTCAACCAACGCCGAGCTAACACTCTACAGTTATGGATGTTGCTACAAAGGACCTGACGGAAATGTTGCATCCTATGCGGTGGTGCTACAAGAGGGAATCCAGATGACAACACTCAAAGCAGAAATCATTCCTCAACCAGCCTCTGCTCAACTGGCAGAGATAATTAAACTGACAAAAGCTTTACAAATTGCAGAAGGGCAAAAAGTAAACATCTACAGATGGAGCATTCCAGATCAGACTCAGATGGGTGTGTCCCAGTCAAAAGCCCAGCGGATGCCAGTGGCTGGGGGTGTTGCCAAATTGCTAGAGGGCGTTGCCCAATCTCCCCATTTGTTCAATTACAGGATTTAACCATGAGATGGCGCTTCATTCACAAAATACACAAAGACAACTGTTTGCAATGTTTGCAGCTCTGCAGTTGTGTTTGCTGAATACTGTAGCATTTAATCACTTATTTGTTACTGTATGGTTTTCACAAGCTACTATAATGAAAAAACATCAATATTTTAGATCAAATAAAGTATATAGTTTGCTTTATGCAGTATATTTCTTGTAATATTGTTGGGGTGTTTTACACAGTACAGTAGATTGAAGTAAATCAACTTATACATTAATGTAAGAGAATATTTTCATCTGATCTGTTTATATAGTCTTTTATGGTTCCTTAGAGTCTGTGATACTGCAAACATCTGCTTGTAGTCAGTCAGAGACTTCTCTGTAGGTTGAGGTCACAGGTCAAACGCTTCTCCTATGTCCGAGGGTTGACCTGGCAGCATCTCTTTGAGACAAGCAGATCATTGTCTTGCATCGGCTATTGATTATACGCGGGCTTTTTGAAAGCCCGCCTCTCCTCGTGTTGGTTAGATGTTTTGTGTCTTTTGGTTCAGAGATCGCTGGTGAAACACGGGACGGTGTGCAACTAAGTGATCTCCCCGGCCGTATGTAATTAATGTACTGTGATCAATAAACTCTTCAGTGCTTTTGGCTAACAACGGTTCCAGACTCCTTCATTCTACCTCAACATTGCAACAACAGAAGTTTACCTTCACATTTTGGCGTCTACGAACAGGATACCGAGATTTTTTCAGAAGGCTGGTAAGTGCTTTTTTTCAAATCTATTTGAACAACTGCCTTACCAGACTCTGTGATTGACGGTATCAAAATTATCTGTGAAACTGCGCGAGTGCAATTTGTTTTGGTCTCTCCACTATGTACATCTGAAGGCTTAATCATAACCTGAGGAATCGGTGTCAAAAGGGGATTTCTATCTTGGCCGGTTCTTCCTGTGAATGCTGCTGGGGCAAGTGCCAACAAAAGCAAGCACAGCTCATGTATAAACAATAAGAATATTTGGGGCTAATAAATAACCTCGGAACATCGACTTTTAACGATTTCCGCTGTGTGTGGTTTCCAGAATTAAATTACTGGACAATCACACACTGCAAATATTCGGAGAGACCTTAAGGAAAGCATCAGCAAGGTGGAACCTCTGTTTTAAAAAAAAAAAAAGCAATGTGAGGATTTGTAATTGAAACAAATTGCCGAATTCTGGAGATTTCAACGGGTTTAAATCAGACCAATCCGTTTTCGGGTGTCTGCTCAGGCCTGCAGGAGGGAGGGCGAATTCCCTTCCCCCCTGTGGTGAGCGGCACACGAGTAATGTTTAAGAACACAGACTTGTATTTTCTGTTAATCACACCATAAGCTCAAGAACTAAATTGAGCTATTAAATGGGAAGGGTCGTGGCAGAATATTACGTTCACACTGTGTTTAATAAACTAACGGATTATTGAATTGGCTGTTGTTTAAAAAAACAAAAAAAAGCACTGAATTAATTAAAACAATCGCTGCTCTCGGTCGGTTGAGCAGTTTTACCACTACATTTGCATAGTGGTTTTGATTGAGAATAAGGTAGTTATTGCTCATCAATAGATTGAATATGGGTGAGAAGAGCCCATATTAAACAGATATTTCAGTGCTCCCGTTGACGTTTTCCGTAATTCTCGGACTAAATTAAACTGGATGATTTTTTTGGCCAGGGCACTGATTTTGTTGCGAGTACATGTTTGTTTGTCTAATTGCAGTGTTTGTTTTATTGTACTAACCGTTAAACATGGGTAATACTGCCTCCACAAACGATTCAGTTGGTAAGAGGAAAGCCATTTCATGCACAAAGACACTTAAAAAAAACCCGATTGCAGAAAACCACTACACGCATTTGTTTTCTCCAAACATGCCGTCTGGAATTGTCGGAAGAACTTTGGATTGGTCTAAAGTTATGCCGTTTACATCGTTACTTTGCGAACACTCACAACAGATTAATCAGAAAGGATTGATTCGATTTGATTGGCCTCTGACAGGTAGTTTTGATATGGCCGTGTTGTGGCAAGCATTTAAACTGGTGGAAGATAATTCAAATTGTTCATGGGATCAAGGATACATGACAGAATGTGTGAAAGCCTGGATGACTTTGGCAGAAAAGCGGGGTTATGAAGAAAGGAAAAATGCAAAATCTGTTGGCAGCGAGCGAGGCTCCATTGAGCTCAAGGCGCTTATTGATAAAGTTTCTCAATGTGCAAAAAGTTTTCATTTGCTTAGCCTAGAGGCTGCTTTTGATGTGAGATCAGAAAACATGTCCAGATTCAGGGAAAGACACGGTGAGAATGTTCCAGACATTGCAAAATCCATAATTTATGATTGGATTAAAAGACAAGGTAAAACTCCAACCCCATCTCAGCTCATTTGTATTTTGACAGACGCAGGGCTGTTGGACGGAGAGCAGGCTGTATCTCTCTGTACGAAAATAATTCCCACGACAGAACTCTCAAATCCCGTTGCGAGAAACTCCGATGATGATCTGTTAATAACAGCTGCAGCTATCATGAATGAAAATAAGTTGAGATATCAGATAGGACAACATGGAGAATTAGAATCGGCACACGCCGAGCAGAGGGCAGCAGCGGGGGAGGGGAATGTTTCACATGGCAGTCCGCGATTGACCCCCACTCCTCGCACTCAGCCACTCCTTTTACGAGATTACCCAGGTTCACCGTACGGCAGCAGTTTTCCAAATAATGTCCAGCGTAAAATGTACACGACAAAGCAAACATCTCAGGATAATAATTCTGAAGAAAGTGTGACCGCCCCAAAAATTCTGATAGGAGATGTTCCAGTTTGCAAACCCTGGACACCCGCTGAGGACATTGATGTCACTAACCACGCTCCCAGTCCCACTAAAAGTCCAGATGAGTATCTGTCATGGTTGACTAATATTTGTTCAGTTTATAACTGTTTGGTTCATGATGTTAAACAGCTGATAATCTTAACATACAAGGCAGATTGGCCCACGTGCAGAGACGAGTTTAAATGTCCTGAGTGTACAGCCGCAGGGGACTGGCCCACGACACAGACGCGAGACACGTGGATACAAAACGTCGCCGCATTGGCTATCAGAGCATGCGCTAAAACTCACACAGATTTCTCACAAGTGACGGCATGTGTACAAGACCCAGCGGAAAATGTCCCAGAATGTATCCAGCGTTTCATGACAGTGTGGGATAATAATGCGGGAATTAAAAGAGACGATAATGATTTGTTTGCCATACAGACCTTGTTACATAATTTAATCCCAGAAACGGCTCAGGCCTACATGATGTCGACTCCCGAATGGCAAATTAAATCTTGGAAAGCGACTATCGCCACAATGCGTGCGTTGCATAGGAGCCAAATATTTCTTACTCCCAGAATTTCACAACTGCTTCAACAATTGCCTCAAAACACCCAGGCTTATCAAACGCAGGGACAAAACCACACACAGCAGTATCAAAATCAGGGGAGATCACAGGATTATCATAATAAGAGCAGACAGCAGCAGAACAAAAATCCCAAAAAGTTGATGCCATGTCATGTTTGCGGAGAAACCGATCACTGGGCAGGACAATGTGGTAAGCGGTGGGGGGTCCAGCAGCACACACAGCCCCCCCTCACCCAGCCCCCCTTCTCCCAGCCCGCACCTCCCCCCAACCTTCCCCAGCAGTCCGGACATCTGGCATTAATGCAGTCTCCACGTTATGACAGACAGAACCAGGAGCAGAACGCTCAACAAAGTGGATTTAATAGAAGATAGGGGTGCCAGGAAGATATAGGATCAGAATCACAGCATTTACCCATTCAAGCAACAACAATTCGCCTTTCCAATAACCCGCGTGAAGATCCAATTATGCCCGTTGATTTTAGTGGTACGGCTGTAGATATTTTGATTGACAGCGGAGCCACCTTGTCTGCCGTGCGTACTAAGGAGAAAGTGTGTGAAGCAACCAATACATTTGTCACAACCATCGGTGTTGCTGGAATTTCTATGTCCGAACCCATTTCAGAGAACACTAATGTTTCAATTAATGGATCAAACGTGGAACACTCTTTCATTATTTCAGATGGAAGTCCCATTAATTTAATGGGCAGGGACTTACTATGTAAATTACAGGCAACAATACATTGCACTTCAGACGGATTGTTTTTGACAATTCCTGACAGTAAGGTCTATCAGGCAGTCCAATTCATTCAATCATCGCGAGACAACCTGTATTGTTGGTCATTTCCAGATTTCAATATGATTTCTGTTTTCTCCACAACAGGGATTCAGAAGATTGCTAGCATTTCTCCGGTTTGTGCGTCTTTAATGTCTCTTATGCGACCTGTGTTGAATTGTCATTGCACAGCAGCCTTTAATCCGTCAGATGACTATGCGCAATCAGTAAGAGGTTTTTGCAACAAATCAGATCGGTTGACAAGTGAACAATATTTGTTCATTTCCCGACAAGGATGTGTTTTACCCATCAGACTCACAACACCCCAGCAGGTTCTCCAAGTTGAAGAAAGCCTCCCCTACATAACGGTGGCTGTTACGCCAGGCAGTAACCCAAAAGAGGTGGGGGCCATGGCAGCCCGCTGCCAGGCCCAGCTAGAAGCCTCACTTTTTTCACACACACACACACACACGCCTAACGTAATTAACTTTGGAGGGGAGCATTTCCTGCTGCGTCTCGCGGAGCCAATTGCTCTTCCACAATGCACTTTCCTTCATTTACAACCAAACCCCCCCACAGAGTATGGCCCCCCCTCAGATTTTTCAGAAATACCGGCTGCATTATGGGCAAAACACAAGAACCATGTTGGTTTTGTTGCCTCAGCGCCTCCACATCGAGTAACACTTAAAGCCAATGCCAGATTGCCAGCTATCAGACAGTACAATTTGCCCCATAGAGCCATTTTGGGGATTGAAGGAGTCATCCAATCTTTGCTTGATCAGGGCGTGTTAATTTACACAACTAGTCCCTGTAATACTCCAATTCTACCCATACCTAAACACAGTCGCCCTGATGAGTGGCGCTTTGTCCAAGATTTGCAAGCTATTAATGCTATTGTCATTCCGACAGCTCCAATTGTGCCGGACACCAATTCGATTTTAGCTTCTCTGCCCCCGGACTCTAAGTACTACACAGTGATTGATTTATGTTCAGCATTTTTCTCTGTTCCTCTGCATCCAGACAGCCAGTATCTGTTTGCATTTACTTTTAAAGGTAAACAAATCACATACACGCGCCTCCCACAGGGGTTTGTTGAGTCGCCTACTGTGTACGCAGCAGCTGTGAGGAGAGATCTGGACACTTTGGTCCTGACAGGAGGTAGTACCTTGCTTCAGTACGCAGATGACCTGTTGTTAGCTTCTCCCAATAAAGACGCCTGTCGCATCGACTCCATTCTGCTCATGAAAAGACTTTCTGAATGCGGACACAGAGCATCCCTGGCCAAGTTGCAATACTGCCAGACTGAGGTCACGTATTTGGGTCACATTCTGAGGGATGGACACCGTCTCCTCTCGCCAGCAAGGATTTGTCTGTTGAACAAAGTACCACCACCTCGCACAAAGAAGGACATGCTTTCCTTCTTGGGCATGGCAAATTATTGCAGACACTGGATTTTTGAGTATGCTGCGATGGATTCTGTCCTGCGTGCTGCCACTCTGCAGGCTGCCCCTAACATTGTTCAGTGGTCTGAGGACATGCACACTGCCTTTCAGGACTTAAAGCAGGCCCTCACATCTGCTCCTGCCCTGGGGCTCCCTGATTACCATCAGCCGTTTCACCTGCACGTCCATGAGAAAGGGGGCTTTGCAACGGGCATCTTGGTGCAGAAGCATGGCTCTAATTTCCGGCCTGTTGCATACTACTCATCTCGACTGTCCCCTGTGGTGCTTGGTATGCCTTCATGCCTGCGGGCTGTGGCCGCAGTGGCGATAGTGGTAAAACAATCCTCTCCCATTGTGCTGGCCAGTGACTGTGTAGTACATGTCCCACATGCAGTTTTGCATATTCTGAACACCTCTGCTACTCAGCATATGACGGCAGCAAGGCGATCTGGTTATGAAGCTGTAATTCTTTCAAGTCCACACATCACTCTTAAACGTTCCCCCCCCCTAAACCCAGCTACACTGGTGCCAATTCCAGATTTTGAAATAACACATGACTGCGTCACAACGATTGACATGTCTTCCTCCCCCAGAGCTGATATGTTGCAAACCCCTATCCCTAATTCAGATATGATTCTGTACACAGACGGGTCTGCGAGCAGGCCGTCTGACACAGTACACTTAGTAGGCTACGCTGTTGTGAATGACTGGGAAGTTTTAGAAAGCCGAGCCTTGCCAAATGGCACGTCAGCTCAGGCTGCAGAGTTGTATGCTCTGCTCAGGGCGTGTATTTTGGCTGAAGGTAGAGTTGCAACCATTTTCACAGACTCCAGGTATGCATTTGGTGTGTGCCATGATTTTGGTGTCTTGTGGAAAATGCGCGGTTTCTTAACATCGGCTGGTAAGCCTATTCAACATCATGCGTTAGTAGCTGAGCTATTAGACGCTATCCTGCTCCCTGCACAGCTAGGAGTAGTTAAATGTGCTGCTCACACAAATTCTAATGATCCTATTTCGCGTGGAAATGCGTTAGCCGACACCGCGGCTAAACAAGCAGCAGTTTCCTCCTCTTCTATGGTGCTCCAATGCCCCTCGACACAACCCGCAGAAACCATTTGTTTGCCTTCCTTTAATGATGTCGCGGACATGCAAGCCCGCGCTGATGTTAGGGAGAAAGATTTATGGCTAAGACGAGGTTGTACACTTGACGCTGAGTCCAGCTTGTGGCTCCACCCAGACGGCCGGATGGTCTGTCCCCGTTCATTCCTCCATGTTTTGGCACATGTTGCACATGGCAAATCACATGTAGGAAAAGGAGGGATGAATGGGATTATAAAGTCACAATGGTTTGCTCCAGGCATCACACTAGCTACACAGACCCTTGTAGATAGATGCATGATATGCCAGCAGACAAGAAGAAGAAAAGGTCCAGTTCAGCATGAACATTTACCGCCCCCCTCGGGGCCCTTTGTAAATATGCAAATTGACTTTTCGCACATGCCACCATGCCAAGGATTCAAATATCTTTTGGTAATAGTGTGCCAGTTCTCCAAATGGGTAGAGGCCTACCCTACCAGAAAAGAAGACGCCAGAACAGTTGTAAAGTGTCTTCTCAAAGATGTTGTCCCTAGATTTGGTGTTCCAGCAGGGATTAACAGTGACAGAGGTCCAGCATTCATTTCTAAGATAACCCAGAGTCTAGCTACAGTGTTAGGGTTCAAATGGCAATTGCATGTTCCCTATCATCCACAGAGCTCAGGCCAGGTTGAGAGAATGAACTTGACTATAAAGGAAAAACTCACTAAAACAATGTTGACCACAGGACTAAAATGGGTAGACGCGCTGCCGCTAGTTCTGTGCTCAATCAGAAACTCACCAAATGCAACGACAGGGCTTAGCCCACACGAAGTATTGATGGGAAGGGCAATGTTCACAGGATCTAGCCCCCCAGTAATGCCCCACAGACTCACTCTTTTGTGGACAGAGGATTACATGACTAACTATGTCAAATATCTAACTGACATGTTGAGAAAGTTTCACAGGCAGGTGGCTGACAGGCTCCCCCAGCCTGGTGAGGAGCCCACCCACCCTTTTCAGATTGGTGATAATGTACTAATCAAATCGCTTGAAAAAGATTCTTTGTCTCCCAGGTGGAAAGGTCCTTTCCAGGTATTAATAGTGACCAGAACAGCCCTGAGAGTACAAGGTAGAGCGGAGTGGATTCACGCTTCAAGATGTCGTCTCTCTCCTCTACCGGATGCTGGCGTGTGAAGGCAGTCACCATCATCGTCATTCTGGGTTTACTGTACCTGGCCAAGAACGCCCTGCTAGATGAAGCTGTGACAATCCCAACGACAGGTGGCGAGGGACCTCGCCCGTCTGAGGGAGAAAATAAGGTGCTCTTATCTAAGAGCGCAGACGACTTGACCACTCAGGGTCCAGACCCTGAGGGCAAAACAACACCAACGGGCAAAGAAGTGCCTAGCGACAAGGACAGGTTGTATCCAAACACCACACAGACACTCAGTATGGTGCAAGAGACACAAAGAGAGAGAAAAGGAGGGAGAATAAGGAGGATTGTCTCCCTCCCTGATCATAAGTCAGAGACTATTGCCGTTAACTGCCCAAGTTCAATATGTGACTCATCTAACTGTATTATTGTGTTTCCTGTGTTCTCAGTTTACTCAACATGGGAGTTATATCCAGAAAACCAGTACTCTTGGTTCAGGGTCGCACCAGAGGGGGTAAGGATGGTTCTTAACACCATCGAAGAAATGCCCCCAGAACTGTGGTGTAGCACGATAGAACAGTTCGAGGCACTGATAAGGAAGGAGGTAAAATGTACAGTGCGGAAGCCAGATTACCGCATTCCCAATCTAGGTGATACTGCATGCACAGTTACTGGACCAAATAGCAAAACAAATGTTCCATCTACTCCACTTAAACAATCAGGAGGCGAGGTAGATTCTTCAAAAAAGGCCTTAATTACTCCTTATAAACAAACTAAAACTAATTCTGCAGTAAGTTTAATGTTAGACTATGCACATGAACGTAATGTTAGCAACTGTTGGTTGTGCCAAAATATGCCAGAATCAATGCATTCTCCTATGTTTAGCCCAATTCCTTTCACAAAAGCTGATTACGGTTTAGTAAACTGGAATGACATAGCATCTAGAATTAGCGATGAGGCTGAGGACTGTTACACTCCTTCCTACCCAATAGACTCTGAAAAACCTTTACAGTACAAGGGCTTAGTCTCTCTCATTGTTGATACAGTAAATAAAGATTACCTGCCTGACGGTTTCAAACGTTTGATGTTTTTAAAATTAATATATATGAAGAAATACGTTAACCTAGCTTTTGAATATAGATTCCAGTTAGCTCTAGCTCAGACTAATTGTTCAGCTAACTTTACAAGTCCAACATGTACAATGCAACCACACACACCCGCTTTGTTAGTGGAAGCGTTGGTAACAGTTGTGCCCTGGTTCGGCTCTAGGACAGTGGACTCCGTTGAGGTTAAAATACATGACTGTACGCAGCCAATACCCTTAGGCAAGCCCCCTACACGTGACTGCTCAGTATATGTTCCCCCAATTGTTGTACATGAATGGAAGAATGTGTCCATCTGTTTCCAGAATGCAGTAGGATCTCACACCTCTCCTGATGTGGGACACAGCGACTGTAATGCCATAGTGAGAGTACATATAGCCAGAATTCCCCTCCCACAGAGAGTTTACTTAGTTTGTGGGGATCGCGCGTACGGCTGTGTGCCATATGATGTTTTTTATGGTACCTGTTATCTAGCCTACCTAATCCCTTTAATCCGTAAAGTAGAGGCTACTGAGATTGCAGCAATACTTCCCTCTCTACACAGGAACAGCAGGTCAATTACACAAGGACAACAGATAGCTAGCCTATTCTTGCCTTGGTACGGTATTTATGTTACTCAGCAGGAAATTGTCGCATTGTCTAAAGTGGTAGAATATCATTTAAATGTATCCAACACAGCGATGTTAGCTGAACACAAAGAATTGCAGGAAGTTAGGACAGTAGCACTACAGAATCGTATGGCGCTTGACCTCCTCTTAGCGGCCCAAGGAGGAACATGCAAGGTGATAGGAAGTGAGTGCTGTTCTTTCATATCTGATGCCACACCTGAAGTTATGGACATGGCTCATGATACTGCCAGGGGAATAAAAGAATTGCATG
Source organism: Gymnodraco acuticeps (assembly GCF_902827175.1). Taxonomy (NCBI): domain Eukaryota; kingdom Metazoa; phylum Chordata; class Actinopteri; order Perciformes; family Bathydraconidae; genus Gymnodraco; species Gymnodraco acuticeps. The sequence goes on from NW_022992067.1 coordinate 369,604, forward strand.
AAACTCATGGGTTTACATTTGGGGAATTAAGTGGAACTTTTGGATCTTGGGGAGCGGGGCTGGTTAAATTTGTTGTTACTGTTTCAGTGTTTATCTTGGTTGTGCTAATCCTAGTGATCTGTTTGATCACTGTAGTTAAATTAGCCATACGAAGGGTTGCCAAGACTGCCCTCCAGGCCCCACAAAGGCTAGTTGGACATTCAACTGTACAGGACACAATATTAATGTACAATGCCGAGCTTCCGGACCCCTGGGTCTCCATTGTGATCTCCGACCCGTGGGTACCTCCATTCAACGATTGAGATGTTGTTTAAAGTTGATATTCTGAATAAAGAACAGATGTTTTGATAATTGATTACAGTTGATACACTGGATTAAAGGACAAATGTCTGATTTTTCCTTTGCAGGTTGTGATACAAATAAAATGTCTGATTTTCCTTTTCAGATTTTGAACAAGTGTATTTGAATGAAATAAATGTATTACTAAGTGCCTTACTCTTGAATAAAGCGTAATGAAGTAAACGTAAAGTAATGTTAAAGATTGAGGACACTGTAACTTTACAGTTTACAGATTGATCGATTCATCACTGCGAATTTATACCTTAAACTAGGAACCTTAGCTGGATCTCTCATGATTCTGATTTATACCTCAATTGGATTTCTCATAATCCTAAATTATACCTCAATTGATTTCTTATAATCCTAATTGTGTTTTTTAATAAGTAATTGCCTTAAAGTAAATCTTTAAGATGTAAGCTGATTTAGAATCTGTGTTTGATGAATGAGATTAACTGAGTGATAAATGATAAAAGATCTTATTTTTGAAACATATATTTTGCTATAATATTTTGTACCCCATGTGTTTATTATTGTACCTTTTGACAAAAATGCCAAGCACTGAAGAGAGATGATTTTTATTATGATTGACTGTGTTCAATCATGGTGATTGAAGTGTTTTTCAATCTTGTTCTATTTTTAATGTAATGAATGTATCTGAGCCCACCCAACTCTGAGGACGCCTATTGATTTTAAGTATTGACTGAAATATTCTTAGACTAATGTTAATTGGTTATCAATAGATTGATAAAAAGAGTGAATCTGTAAGAGAATATTTTCATCTGATCTGTTTATAGAGTCTTTTATGGTTCCTTAGAGTCTGTGATACTGCAAACATCTGCTTGTAGTCAGTCAGAGACTTCTCTGTAGGTTGAGGTCACAGGTCAAACGCTTCTCCTATGTCCGAGGGTTGACCTGGCAGCATCTCTTTGAGACAAGCAGATCATTGTCTTGCATCGGCTATTGATTATACGCGGGCTTTCTGAAAGCCCGCCTCTCCTCGTGTTGGTTAGATGTTTTGTGTCTTTTGGTTCAGAGATCGCTGGTGAAACACGGGACGGTGTGCAACTAAGTGATCTCCCCGGCCGTATGTAATTAATGTACTGTGATCAATAAACTCTTCAGTGCTTTTGGCTAACAACGGTTCCAGACTCCTTCATTCTACCTCAACATTGCAACAACAGAAGTTTACCTTCACAATTAAGATAAGATAAGATGGACCTTTATTAATCCCGTGGGGAAATTCAGTAGTTCAAACAGCAACAGGGTGAGAGTGAAAAACAGGACAGCACAGATTCACACAGATTAATAAAATCAAAAATAAGATGAGCGATACAAATAATAATAATGAGAAACTATGAAATAAGAAATGAATAAAACTAAAATATAATTATCATATCATATATTATAATCATATCATATCATATCATATAAGTAATATCATACATTAACCCCATTATAGCAGATGCCACATTGAATGGATGAACACATGTATGCATAAATAATTACAACAGAGTATTTCTAAATACAAGTTGTAAAAATACTTATATGTATTTAATATTAACCCTTTGGAGTCGACCGTCACGCCGGCGTGATCAGATCACATGACCTGTGCCGCATAAAAACAACAGTCCGGACAACATTGCCGTGTGTTTCTGTCGAAAATACTGGCTTGAAACTATATCCCAGTCTTTGTTTCATGCAAAAAGACCCAGTAAACACGGAGATACGATGATATAAAGTTAATACATTTCAAAAGTATGAAAAATGGAAGCACATATTTGAATATCTTCGCCGTATTTTATCATTTTACGAAACGGAAAATACTGGAAACTGTAGATCCTGCTCAACAGGATGTATATGTGTATTTCTGTCGAAAGTACTGGCTTGAAACTATATGCCAGTCTTTGTTTCATGCAAAAAGACCCAATAAACACGGACATACGATGATATAAAGTTAATACAGATATATTTCAGAAGTATGAATAATGGCAGCACATATTTTAATATCTTCGCCGTATTTTATCATTTTACGAAACGGAAAATACTGGAAACTGTAGATTCTGCTCAACAGGATGTATTTACCAGGGAGGGGGTGAGGTAATCAGGTAAACGGAGTGATACGAAACGAGACGAAAAGAGACGAAGAGGGACGGCGGGAAATGGAGAGAGACGGCGGGAAATGAGAGAGACGAAGATATACGAAGACAGGCGGCGGGAGACGAAGAGAGACGGCGGGAGACTGCGATTGAAGTAAAGTGACAGACAAACATTGAGAATTTAGATATAGTTAGATAGATTTAGAGTTTTGAAGATTCAACTATGATGAAGAGAACTCTGAACGTGAGTCAAGCTTTAAGCTTGTTTTTTGACATGGAGGAGGAGGAACCTGTGATGTTGCCCTCTGTGTCGTATTGACAGAAACCGCATTGAAGCGTGGCACAGATAAAGACAGAAAAAACTGATTTTTGTACATAATGTGTATATATATTTGTATTATATTTATAATAACACTTTTGCCTTATCAGAATGAAATCCCATGCTACCTCAATCAAACTTTCACATTATCATAGTGACATCCCATGTATATATTTCCAGCTTTTAAATGGTTTCGTTGTGTATGTTTGTGTTACATATATGAAAAATAATATCATTTTCAAAATCTGTTTTTACGTTTTTTTGTTGTGATTTTGGGTCCAAAATGTTCATAAAGTAGAAGATCACTGCTCTAAACAAAGTCAAAAATCCTACATCCAAACGAAATAAATATAATTAATTATGATGAATACGTTAAGTCTTGTTCATTGTTTTTCACTTTTATTAAATGTTTGATATTTCCGGTGGAAATGGTGGACTATCGGACATTCAAAATGCAGCATATTTTCACTCTTACACACATATATTCTCCTTTTACATACATACATGTTCACTCTTACACACATATATTCTCCTTTTACATACATACATTTTCACTCTCACACACGTAGCCTATATATACTCGCATTCATACATTTTGCTCTCATATTATCATATTTCAATGCACACATTCATATATTGTCACTCACACATTCATGCATTTTGTTCTCATATTCATATAATTTAATGCTCATATTTATACATTTTGCTCTCATGCGAAATCTACTAAAACAAAGTATGTCATGGTAGTGGTCAGCTGTTAAACACACAAGTGTATCTTAAGGGCTGTAAATATAATAAGCCTGTTGTCAATTTTAGACACAGGCTTATTATATTTACAGCCCTTAATAACATTCATTTTCTGGACTCAATGTGTGTCTTGGCCGTTTTCTTTGTTCCAAGCAAACGAGTGCTTTTTGTTTTGAAATCACTTCCGTGAGTTTCGCGGGCCTCCCCCCTCGCTCCACTGACCATTAGACCATTTAGTAAGGTAACAAGCAAAAGGGCAAAAACGCCTCTCAGACGCTCTTCCGTTTACTTTTTTAATAAAGAAAAACAAATGGTCCGTAGATACACGGACTCATAGAGCCTATGTATGTATACTGTAAGGAGAATGTATGTGCGTGAGAGGACCAGTATGAATTACGGGATAGAAATATGCAAACACAAACCTACAGACTGGGGGATGGGAGATCACAGGAGTGGGAGGGGGGAAAGCTGTGGAATGTGACCCTTGGGAGAATTCCTCCACACATTCCGATGGCCAATTCGTTTTAAACAAAGAGTTCGCAACACAGGACAGCATAGGCAACATGGGGGGTGGGGGCTGGTGAACGGTCTGGTCAATGTTTGTAAACACAATCCCCAGGATGTGTCCTAATCAGGAGCCGGGTAAATGAGAGACTGAGGAGCCCCCGAAAAACAGATCCCGAAATAGCTCGTCCTGGTTTCCGCAGCAGATAGGCCTACAGTATGGTGTCTGTTATGTCAGTTATTTTAAATAAAACGTTGAAAACTGAACTTGAAAATGGTTTCCTCTTTTTATTTTATTTATCATTTTCGTGACGGGGAGACGTGTGTGATTAAAAATTAATTTGCAGAAATGTAAAGTGATCTAACTAAGTTCCAGGGGCGTCGCCTGGGGTAGGCATCCGGGGCTTTAGCGATGTAATTTCCCATGTTCAGTGAATGCAACACAGAGGCAAGACGACGCCACCAGACCAATCAGGGAGTTATATGGAAATAAACGTGTTTTATTGGCTGACAGGTACGTACATCTCCTCTGGGACAATGTTTAAACTTTAAACTCTCAGCCCCGGACGCGGAGATTCTGAAGATGGACATTAGACATTTATTTAATAAAAAAGACGGCAATTCTCAAGTGGTGGCTCACACAACAACCCCAGAGCCACCACCTGAGCCAGGTGAACAAGGTATGTACCTGTCAGTAAACTTACAAGTTATGCGAACATGTAAGCAAAGCATAAATTATAGCTACGTTGACGTTACTTTGAATCGCGCGGGTAAGCTAAACCGTTAGCAAGTAGCTATAGCTAGCCAGATATATTAAATAAACACTTTGTCATACAATCTAAATGTTGTGTTTTTTTAGCGTTACTTGATGATTTCAAAGAAAGCTCTCTGGGAAATGTTGACTTACTGTCTGTGTTCGACATGAAGCTAGAAGCTACCTTACAGTAAGTAGTACACAGTTGATCCTGATTCCTGAGTCCTGTCAGTTAAAGTGTTTCTATGTGACAGTATTTCTGAGAAAAAGTCAGCTGAAATGGTGGCATAGTTGCCACTGCTTTACGTGTCGACAGCATGTTTGAACGTATTTGCAGCAGTAAATGTGGCTGTTTGGCCACTGACGTTGCCATAACAACACCTGAATTTAAATGTGCAACCTCTTTTTGTGACAGATTTTGCATGAAAATATAATTCTTCTGATTGATATTTCCTATTGACAGCTAGTTTCTATGTGAACATTATGAGATGGACAGCCAGCTAACAAGCTTTTTATACAAATATTTCAGATCAAAGCCAATCCAGTGGGGCTCCTGAAAGGAGCATAGCATGTTCCTCATTATCGTGTCAAATTGTACAGCTTTCCTTAGTGTTGAATGCAGAAAGATGACTATATTAGAGTATTAAGTGAAAATGACTATATTAAAGTTTTAAGTAAATATATTAAGTGAATTACTCAAACTGCATTTGTATAGGAATGATTCTGTCCTGGCAGACAACTACTCTTAACAGTGATATCTACAAGTCCAGGATCTCCAGTAAAGGGGTTATAGCATGCGGTTTAAGTGATCATTATATGATATTCTGTACCCGCAAAAAGCTAAAACAAAGGGCCGGCTGTCACAAAACAGTCATATCTAGAGACCTCAAAACTACTCTAGCGAGGCCTTTAACCTAGAACTGGAGAGCCTGGACTGGTCAGATGAGCTCAGTGGTACACAAGTTGAAGAAACATGGCTTGGTTTCAAAAACAAATTCTCTGCAATACTCAATGATTTGGCCCCCCTAAGAACAACCAGGGTAAAAAATCGCGCTGAGCCGTGGATGCACTGCGGCATACTGACCGCCATGAAAACCAGAGACAAAAAATGCTCTGAGTTTCATAAAAGTCAGTCAATGCTTTCCAAAAGCACGAGCAGTGAACTCCAGGCCCACGTGACTGAACTCAAAATGGAAAGAAACAGACTAAGAAATGACGTAAGCTCCATGATCAAAACTGCCAAAAAGAATTTCATCAATGTCAAAACTGAGGAAAACAAAAATAAACCCCGTGAACTTTGGAAATGACTCAATAACCAGCTTGGCTGCAGTAAAAAACTCAAAACGAGATTTTATAACTTAAACATAAAGACAGATAACAGGCTCATCACAGACAAACTGGATGTGGCCAAGTACTTGAACATTTTTTTCACAAACATAGCCACAACTCTTGTAAATAAATTACCCTCCCACTCAGGGCTTTTTGGAGTAGATCACATCATGACCTACTACAAAAACCTAGGGGTACGCAAAGATGATTTCAGTCTAGCAAGGGTAACAACAGCAGAGGTACTCATTAAACTGAGCGCCCTCCAACCTAACAAGGCCACTGGCCACGACAATATCCCCTCCAAATTCCTCAGAGACACAGCAACCGCCATCTCACCAGTCATAGCTCACATAATTAACCTCTCCATAAAACAGGGAAAAGTACCCAAAGACTTCAAAATTGCAAGAGTAACCCCCCTGCACAAAAAGGGCAGCAAATTGGACCCAGGCAACTACCGCCCTGTTTCTATACTTACCTCCATCTCGAAAGTCATGGAAAAAATAGTATATGAACAGGTCGAAAAGTACCTCGCGGAAAAGAAACTAATCTATGAATTTCAATCTGGCTTTAGAACATCCCACTCCACTGACACATGCCTTCTTTATTTGAGCGACCACATCAAACAAGAGGTGGACGAGGGCAAGTACTGCGGCATGGTGATGCTGGACCTACAAAAGGCTTTCGACACTGTCAATCACCCCATTCTGATTGACAAGCTAAAAGCAATTGGTTTTGATAAACTATCGGTGAGCTGGATGCAATCCTACCTGGAGGGGAGAGAACAGATGGTGGAGGTAAACGGTACTCTGTCCCCCCCCCTCCCAGTGAGCTGTGGTGTTCCACAAGGAAGCATATTAGGTCCGTTACTGTTCCTAATTTATGTAAATGACATGTCATCAGCATGTGACTGCAACTTGTTCCTGTTCGCGGACGACTCAGCCCTGCTGGTCTCTGACAGGAACAGGTTGCAGGATGAAAAAACCCTCAGCTCCGAGCTCGGCAGAATCTGCACCTGGCTCGCCGATAATAAATTATCATTACACCTGGGTAAAACAGAGTCCATTCTCTTCGGTTCAAAACATAATCTCAGCAAATCCGACGACTTCTCAGTTGCAGTGGGCGACATTATTGTCACAAGTAAGAAGGAAATTACATACCTAGGATCTATTCTTGAGGCAAACCTCTCCTGTGACAAAATGGCATCCAATGTAATAAAAAAAGTCAATCAAAGAACTAGATTCCTATACCGGATCTCCTCTCTGGTAAACAAAAACACCCTGAAAACTCTGGCAGGAGCACTCATTCAAGGGTACTATGACTATGCTTGCACGTCATGGTACCATAGCACCTCCAAGGCGCTAAAAATAAAACTTCAAACATCGCAAAATAAACTGGTCAGACTACTGCTTGACCTTTCATCTAGAACCCACCTCACCTCTGCCCACTTTGACAACCTAGGATGGCTTAGAGTAGATGACAGAGTACAGCTACTTGCAATGGGACTGGTCTACAAGATCCACTACACCTCTATGGTACCCATGTACATGTCAAAATTCTTCCCAAAGGTCAAGGAATACCATGATCATAACACCAGAGGGAGCTCCACAAATCATGTGAAACCCAGATTTGGCACAAAAAAGGGGGAATACACGTTTCGCAATTATGCCACATCAAGGTGGAACGCTCTTCCCACAACTGTAAAGGAAAGTAAAACTATACTTACCTTCAAAACCTCTCTTAAAGAGCACCTTTGGGGGAGAGCATTGCAAAACTGGCCCCGGTAATGGTACAAATCTCAACCTGTCGTTCAATGAACAGCTTCCCCCCCCCCCCCCATCTATGTATATACTCGCATTTTAGACTCTGTTACTAACTGTATATCTGTAGACTTGGTATGTCTTAAATGTCCGGTTAGGATGTATTAGAACGAAATCTAAAATGAAAATTGTAAACAAGCAATCTGTATGTAAAAAAAAAAAACACCTGTATGTAAATTGTAAATAAGCCATCTGTATGTCAAATATGTCTTAAATGACATGATGCATTGGAAATGGGGGACCCTGATGTAAACAAGACGAAAGTCTTTCTCTGGTCTGCATCCCCTTAACAATTGTATGTTTTGAGCTGTACTGTACTGTACCCAATATACAAGCTGTTAATACACTTTTCAATCAATCAATCAATACAAGAGGTTTCCAATGTAAATTTAACTATTTTCAATTGGTTAGTATTACATTTTGTGAGAGTGTGGTGACACTCATTTTAATTAAGACAAATGTGTGTATCTTGAAATTCATTTATTTGACAGAGCTGGAAACTGATTGACTTACATACTTGTTTGTGTTTACCTACACAGTCATCACAGATGAGCCAAACAGAGTAGAGGATGAAGAAAGGAGAACAGGAGAAAGGGACACATAAGAAGGATATACAACAGACAAGAACGACAATGGAGACAACAATGAACAGGAACACCAGAACAGACAAGAGTCAATGGGTAACATGACTGATTTAGGGACTGCAGATACAGGGCCAAGGCAAGTGAGACATCACTGCTTTCCATCCAGCATGTTTGGCCAGCAAAAGAGATCATTTCAACCGCAAACAGCAAGAGATGAGGGATTATTATTTCCTCCTTCCATCCCTTTTTTCTGTTTAATCTGATTACTAACAACTTCTAATAATTTGACATAGTTTATGATTTAATTGGAAAATGAAGTGTTTTTAAATAATAAACCCGTTTCTGATTCTTTGATTTCTTTTTGACATATGGGTGTTGAGAGATGTATCCATATCTCTTGATGTTGCTCTCAAAGTGCACAAGATTGATGCTTTTAACTTCAATATTTTTAAAAAGTCTTCCTGGGGGGCCCCAGAGGAGGTGAGTTCCCCCCAAAATAGCACTTTATCTCTGCTTATGTAACTCCGGTGTAGTGTCCCCTCGGCAACAGATCACTCAGAGCTGGTGATTACTTTCCTGCATTTCAATGGACAGCATATAAAAAGGACACGTAAGCTGCATTGCTTAAGAGATCCTCTCATGCTATCTCTTTTACAAAATAAGTGTCCAGTCAACAACAAAACATCAGTGATCGTATAGTGGTAGTATATTTTTCACAAGCAATGTGAAACATTAAACTTATACAAACTGGTGTACAAAACTCACATACCTGCGTTGATCTCCTGGAGTGTCTCTACTCTTTCTTCTCCACATCTCTTGTCCACCATCAGAGATTGCAAACATTTCAGAAACAGCTAGAGGTAGGGGACAAACAACTTGTTCGCTGGGCATGTCAAAAACCTCCCTGCTTTGATCAAGACTTTAGGGAGCCTTTCAGCCCCTCTAGCAAAGGGACTGGAAAGCAAGCTTTGAAAATTCAGTACCATCTACATGCTGTCATGTTCCAGACACTGCTCTCAACCACTCAAGGCCTGCCCAAATACCTGCAGAAAGAAACAATTGACTTGGTGCAGGCAGTAGATTACAAAACAGCAGTTGAGAACACACTGAAAAGTTACCAAAGTAACGAGAAAGCACATGAGGTCTATGACAAGACCAAGGCCCTGTGCAATGATCTTGATATTCCCGAAACTGTGACACAGAGGAAGAAGCGTAGAAACATGGAATACTTTGTAGTCAAGGCATCATGTGGAGCAATGTGAAACATTAAACATAAATAAACTGGTGTATAAAACTCGCATACCTGCATTTCAATGGACAGCATAAAAGGACACGTGAGCTGGGTTCTGGTGTTCAGATTAGATATTGATGATCACGTTGATAAATCATATAAAACAAATAGCCAATCACACTAAAAACATGTTGCTGTGACTGTGAGCATTAAACAATTAACATTAAGCTAAACAAACACAACAGTACGTTATTGTCCTTATAAAATAAAAACATACATTTTGTCCACCGAGATAATACAGGCACCTTACCCTCAAGAGATCCTCACGTGCTATGAGAATCTCCCACAATCCATTGCCGTAACAAAGCTAATGCAGGCACACGTTTGTGACACCAGATGGCGCAATTGTGTATGTGCGTGTGGGGAGTCTTGCAGTAGAACATTTGACTGTAGCGCCGCCACTGTGGGCTAAGCCCCGAATGTTTCCAGGTCCAGGCGACGCCCCTGCTAAGTTCTATTCATATTCTTGACCGGAAGAGCAGTGTAAATGGGTGGCCATATGCATTTGAAAAGCAATATAAATCACACAGTTATTATACAATAGGCTATTAAAGCACCATCGATAACCATTACCTTTCTCCAATTCAAACTTTGGACGGGAAAAAAGGAAGGTGTACATGGTTGGGCTATACTGTAGGCCCAGGGGCGGCGGGTGCTGTAGGCTAGGGAAGGCTAAGCCTTCCCAAATATTTGTGTAACTGCATCCTGGTAAAATAAAAATATAATGTCTTTGACATTAGCGCTGCTATGCAGCCACCTGTGCCCTGTACCACGAAGCCAGTTCAACAGACCCTGGATATGCTTGAGTTATCTTAACTAACCCTAACAAACGCGATCTCGCTAAACGGTCCTACGGCGCTGGTTATCAACTCGGTAAATCAAGCCAGGGTTTCTCTCTCCAGCTGAGAACGCGTTCACGTGAAAGGGGCGGGGTTAGCTACATTTGACCAATCACAAACAGGGACAAGTGTACTGACAGCGCAACATCATACTTCATTAATGAAAAGTAAACTAATATTAGACAAATATGAACTTTAAACATCCATGATGACTTAAACATATAATCCAGGATACAAGCCACATAGTTGCACCTGCAAGGAGAATACAGAACAACTCGTTAAAAAATAAACTACCGAGTGTTTGAAAGCGTACAACAGTTTTATGATACTGCCCCATCTAAAACACGAGGGGATCTGACTTTATTACATGAGAGTTGAGTGTTTCGTCAACTTAATGTGTTGCTTAAAATAATACGTCTGCATACAGTATATGTGACAATGTAACTAAGTGTTGCACGGCCAGATACGGCTCGAGAAGCTGACTCAGATAAGGAAATATTGTGATATCGATGATCTGATTGATGATGTGATGTCAGTGTGATATGAATGATAAGTGCGACACGTCGGCGTCTTCTCTGCATACGGCAGTTTAAACTGCATTTCCTTTTCCCTGTAATATGACTTGATAGATTTAAACTCTGCACACTGAGCTCTGATCGGTCAGCAGGCGGTGCTTTCACTGAGTTGATCTCTTTTCTATAGACGCCGGAGGCGGGCAGCGTAAGATGAAAAAAAAAGTTATTTAGCCTTCCCAAACCTGAGCCTCACGCGCCGCCTATGTTAGGCCTACTGTATACATACAAAGGCCATTCAAGCTAGAGTTCTTCTGGAAATGTTCACATCAGGCACCTTCAAGTTAAACAATCAGGTGCACACTTTAATGTGCCGCCACCTCCGGACTCGGCTTGACTCGGTTTAAAGAATGCACAAATGTGTTTAATCGTTTATGTCAGATATGTACTAAGTAGCCTAAATACATTTGTTCCTGCTCAAGATTAGATTCAACTTTATTGTTATTGCACATATTGCAGGTACTGAGACAACGAAATGCAGTTTAGCTTTTAACCAGGGGTGCAACAAGCAGCGAAAAGTAATGTGCACAATACTACAGTAAACAATTAACACAGTAAATTATGTGGATTAAACCACATTTATTTCGTTAAAAAGAAACGAAATATGATTTTGTATGAATGATTAAATGTAGGGTGAATTGCCCTAATGTGGGACATTTTTGCATTTCAGACTTCGGGAATATATTGCGATATGAAGCTGATACAATAAATCAAAATCTAGTACCATTCCGAAATCCCCAGTAATATTATACACTAATAATACAGTAAACTATTAACACTGTACATATTATTGTTTGCCCGTGGGATTAGGATGATCGGTAGTGAGACCCGTGCTGCATTTTCCTCCGGTTGGATGTAATATAAAAACAAAGCGATTATTTTTGTTGTTGTAAACTCACGTGGATTAAACTACATGTATTAGTGCATTCATTTAAACTCGCGAACATATGATACATTAAATGATCGTGAGGATGATGATTGAAAATCGTTTGTTTGAGCCTGGATGCATTTCCTGATCTAAAAACATAGCAATTCTTTCACACACACATACGGGTTTTGGGCCGAGGGCGACACCGTACTTCCGGTATCCGCCATTTCACGCGAGGTGCAACCATAATATCATAGTCTATTGCCTTAATCAATATAGTCAACTCTAAAATACCACATATATGCATTGGCATGATAATATTATTGTGACAAGTGGGGTATTCACCTGGTGTTTCCAGAAATTAGACGTAGATGCAGCCAAAATCGACGCAGTCTGTAAGGGCAATCGGACAACCCACACAGCTCTAGTTTACGCTGGTAACGACCTAGAGCACACCCCTCAAGTCCAGAGATGTAATCCGAAGACATGCAGCGATTTCTTCGGTCGTTAATTCAGAAAAAAAACCTAGTGCGCTCTGCCTGGCTACGTTAGCTAGCTGTTTATATTAGCACCTCCAGGATATTAGCACCTCCAGGAAAATGGCGTATTTATATATATATGGCGCGCGTTGCATTGTGGGTAGCTCGTGACGTCACTGTGTGTGAAAGAATGGTTTTGTACTTACGCCAACGTGAATTAAACATTATTTTGTTAAATAAAAACATGGTGATGTTTAGTAAATGATTACATGTCTCTTATTTAGCACAGAATATGATCCTATCCGTGACATATGGATCTTAACAAATATCCGCTATATCAGATACCTGTAGATCAGCTGTTTATTTCACATGAGTTCCAGTGTAGCAGCTTTTTAATCACGGCTCCCCCTGGTGGATCCATGATCCATTGCAGCTGGTTTCATTATAATTAAATGTATTTATCAAGGGGGCGTTTCAAGTCCTGCGGGGGGGTTTTCCTTTTCAGCAGGGGCCCACCCCGTGCCGATCACGGACCCGCAGGGGTAGGGGGTCAAGAATATGAATAGAACTTAGTTAGATCACTTTACATTTCTGCAAATTAATTTTTAATCACACACGTCTCCCCGTCCCGAAAATGATAAATAAAATAAAAAGAGGAAACAATTTTCAAGTTCAGTTTTCAATGTTTTATTTAAAATAACTGACATAACCGACACCATACTGTAGGCCTCTCTGCTGCGGAAACCAGGACGAGCTATTTCGGGATCTGTTTTTCGGGGGCTCCTCAGTCTCTCATTTACCCGGCTCCTGATCTTATGCCACTGGTCAATGTTCAGATTTGGGAACCAATTGGAAACATAGGACTCAATCTTTTTCAACCTCTTGACGGGAAAAAAGGGAGGTGTAAATGGTTGAATGATTAATAAACAGTGAGGAGGGGTACAGTATGAATACACTAGATATACACAGCAGCCCAGCCTGTGAGCAGTATGAACACCAATGAGTGCTCAGCTCGAGATACCAGCGAGTCGAGAGAGAGAATTATATCTGCATTTTCTCTTTTGGTTTGATTAGGACACATCCTGGGGATTGTGTTTACAAACATTGACCAGACCGTTCACCAGCCCCCACCCCCTATGTTGCCTATGCTGTCCTGTGTTGCGAACTCTTTGTTTAAAACGAATTGGCCATCGGAATGTGTGCAGGAATTCTCCCAAGGGTCACATTCCACAGCTCTCCCCCCCCCACTCCTGTGATCTCCCATCCCCCAGTCTGTAGGTTTGTGTTTGCATATTTCTATGCCGTAATTCATACTGGTCCTCTCACGCACATACATTCTCCTTACAGTATACATACATAGGCTCTATGAGTCTGTGTATCTACGGACCATTTGTTTTTCTTTATTAAAAAAGTAAACGGAAGAGCGTCTGAGAGGCGTTTTTGCCCTTTTGCTTGTTACCTTACTAAATGGTCTAATGGTCAGTGGAGCGAAGGGGGAGGCCCGCGAAACTCGCGGAAGTGATTTCAAAACAAAAAGCACTCGTTTGCTTGGAACAAAGAAAACGGCCAAGACACACATTGAGTCCAGAAAATGAATGTTATTAAGGGCTGTAAATATGTGTAAGAGTGAACATGTATGTATGTAAAAGGAGAATATATGTGTGTAAGAGTGAAAATATGCTGCATTTTGAATGTCCGATAGTCCACCATTTCCACCGGAAATATCAAACATTTAATAAAAGTGAAAAACAATGAACAAGACTTAACTTATTCATCATAATTAATTATATTTATTTCGTTTGGATGTAGGATTTTTGACTTTGTTTAGAGCAGTGATCTTCTACTATATGAACATTTTGGACCCAAATCACAAAAAAAAACGTAAAAACAGATTTTGAAAATGATATTATTTTTCATATATGTAACACAAACATACACAACGAAACCATTTAAAAGCTGGAAATATATACATGGGATGTCACTATGATAATGTGAAAGTTTGATTGAGGTAGCATGGGATTTCATTCTGATAAGGCAAAAGTGTTATTATAAATATAATACAAATATATATATACACATTATGTACAAAAATCAGTTTTTTCTGTCTTTATCTGTGCCACCCTTCCACGTTTCTGTCAACTACGACACAGAGGGTAACATCACAGGTTCCTCCTCCTCCATGTCAAAAAACAAGCTTAAAGCTTGACCCATGTTCAGAGTTCTCTTCATCATAGTTGAATCTTCAAAACTCTAAATCTATCTAACTATATCTAAATTCTCAATGTTTGTCTGTCACTTTACTTCAATCGCAGTCTCCCGCCGCCTGTCTTCGTATATCTTCGTCTCTCTCCATTTCCCGCCGTCTCTCTTCGGTTCCCGCCGTCCCTCTTCGTCTCTTTTCGTCTCGTTTCGTATCACTCCGTTTACCTGATTACCTCACCCCCTCCCTGGTAAATACATCCTGTTGAGCAGAATCTACAGTCTCCAGTATTTTCCGTTTCGTAAAATGATAAAATACTGCGAAGATATTAAAATATGTGCTTCCATTATTCATACTTCTGAAATATATCTGTATTAACTTTATATCATCATATGTCCGTGTTTATTGGGTCTTTTTGCATGAAACAAAGACTGGCATATCGTTTCAAGCCAGTACTTTCGACAGAAATACACATATACATCCTGTTGAGCAGGATCTACAGTTTCCAGTATTTTCCGTTTCGTAAAATGATCAAATACGGCGAAGATATTAAAATATGTGCTTCCATTTTTCATACTTTTGAAATGTATTAACTTTATATCATCGTATCTCCGTGTTTACTGGGTCTTTGTGCATGAAACAAAGACTGGGATATCGTTTCAAGCCAGTACTTTCGACAGAAACACATGGCAATGTTGTCCGGACTGTTGTTTTTATGCGGCACCGGCTTGAACAGGTCATGTGATCTGATCACGCCGGTGTGACGGTCGACTCCAAAGGGTTAATATTAAATACATATAGGCCTAAGTATTTTTACAACTTGTATTTAGAAATACTCTGTTGTAATTATTGATGCATAAATGTGTTCATCCATTCAATGTGGCATCTGCTATAATGGGGGTAATGTCTGATATTACTTAATAATACATTATAATATATGATATGATAATTACATTTTAGTTTGATTCATTTCTTATTTCATAGTTTCTCATTATTATTATTTTTATCGCTCATCTTATTTTTGATTTTATTAATCTGTGTGAATCTGTGCTGTCCTGTTTTTCACTCTTACCCTGTTGCTGTTTGAACTACTGAATTTCCCCATGGGATTAATAAAGGTCCATCTTATCTTATCTTAATGTATAAGTTGATTTACTTCAATCTACTGTGTAAAAACACCCCAACAATATTACAAGAAATATACTGCATAAAGCAAACTATATACTTTATTTGATCTAAAATATTGATGTGTTTTCATTATAGTAGCTTGTGAAAACCATACAGTAACAAATAAGTGATTACATGCTACAGTATTCAGCAACACAACTGCAGAGCTGCAAACATTGCAAACAGACTAAGTTCTACAACACCCAGTTGTCTTTGTGTATTTTGTGAATGAAGCGCCATCTCATGGTTAAAATCCTGTAATTGAACAAATGGGGACATTGGGCAACGCCCTGTAGCAATTTGGCAACACCCCCAGCCACTGGCATCCGCTGGGGCTTTTGACTGGGACACACCCATGTGAGTCTGATCTGGAGTGCTTCATCTGTAGGCTAACACCATGTACCGGCTCTTAAGTCAAAGAAAGCCAATAGGGTTCTACGGAAACCCCAAGGTGCTATGTGTGCTAGCATTAATAGCCTCACTGATAGTATTTCCCCTAATCTTTCGGGAAATACAACAAATTAAGTCAAAAGGCCCAGACCGGAATGTTAACAAAACACCCCAACTGAATGTGACCAGACCCAAAGCTAACTCAGAGTCCCATAATCATACTAGAATAAGGCGATCGATGAGCATTCCCGAACCAACAGGCAAACCGTGCCCTCCCATCGAGATAATATGTACAGAGAACACCCCATGTGTAGCATCCTTCGACCTATGTGAAGTAACAAGTTGTCCCCCGGATTTTATGATGGTAACATGCTCCGATAAGTCTCTATGTGATAACCCGTGTGGCGGCTGGAGTGGTATATTTGCCAACGCTACGCATGACGGATTTAAAAACACAGAACATCGCTGTTTTGGAAAACATTTCCTCATTGCCAAAAGTGTTAGCTGCCCGAACAACGGCCCCCCCCAAAGACAACATATGGCCAAAGTGTAACCCCATAGTAGTGTCCATACCAGACCCCATCATGGATATGACAGGGAACTATAACATCAAATGATATCGTCTAGGCCAACATTATCTATTTAAAACCAGAATTACGGTTGAAAAACAGGCCCCGACTGCAGCCCCTAGCTCTGAAAATAGTCTAGTCACCTACATAAAAAAAACACGCAATCAGCTTCTATCTTAAGCCTAGTTACCATTGAAAAAAAGGTCGGAAACTACTGTGGTAATTTAACCAGGAAAAGAGAGTCGCTGAAAATGAAATGTGTCCTCTAAATTATAAAGTTTCCCCCCCAAACTAAATCCTAGACAGAGTCAGTATGGCATCACAAAGACAGTTTAATTTGCCCAAACCCATTTACCACCTCCAACACAAGTACACACACAAATTATATCTGCAGTAATTATCAAGCAATGTCCAACTTAAAATGCAGTCTTCTTGGTAAGGCTGAATAATCCAAACGAAAGCAAAAATAATAAATCCAAAATCACTTCACAAAAAAAAGGCAATCCAGTTCAAAACGAGCACACTGCCAGTTTAGGAAAAAACTCCAAAAAGAAGGGACTCACCGACTGCCGAAAAGGGAAATCATATTCCTTTTCACTCTGGGCCTGTAATGTCCGTCTTTGCTGGTCCTCAGGCTCTTTGGGTGTCGATGTTCCTAAAAGCCGCCATACAGTATCCCCAACCTTCCGCTTTTAACCTCTTGGTAAACTTTTTATTTTTCCTTTAAACAAACAATTCCCTCTGCCTTTCTTCCCTTCATTTGGGCCCCGCCCCCCTTTTCCAGTAGACTGTGTGGCTTGTGCCACTGCGAGACCAAGATTGGGCACAATGCCCTTCCCACTAACCAAGGCCAGGGACCTCCAAGGACATGCATGCATGATAGGGCTGTATGACCCAAAACGGAAAACACCAACGGAATGCGCCAGTATTGCATTACAGTTCCCAGCATAGCCCAAATGTGCTAAACCCCCACCGTTCAGCCCATACATAGGAGAATATGACTGTTACCACAAAATTAGCAATGGACCAACGGTGGGAGTGCTAGACCCATTATGGTGCAAATGTAGTTTCCAGATTCCGAAAACCGACACCTCCACGCTGAATAATTTCACACACGCTCTAGCTGACATTTGGTGGTATTGTGGCTCAATAACATTATATCCCACACTTCCCCTCAATTGGGCAGGAGTGTGCTCACCCATTCAGTTAGTAATGCCCTTTGTAATCGTTACTGTTACAGCCGCCCAATTGACCGCCCCCAGATCAGAACTGACCAGAAAAAAAAGAAGCCCAGTGCCTCCCTTCGTGACCCCCTATGATTCAGGCGTGTACATAGATGCTATAGGAATCCCGAGAGGTGTCCTTGAACAATTCAAAGCCCAAAACCAAATTGCAGCAGGATTATTGAGTGTCCTTCCCTATATTGGGGCTGTGGTACAAACCAACAAGAATGTAGATTGGATTAACTATCTGTTTATAACCAACAATGATATGTAATTACACAAGAGAGGCAGGCCAGGCCCTTCTTCTGCTCAATTCGGACGCAAACTAGCCTAATGGCCTGGCAGAATAGAATGGCACTAGATATGTTACTGGCAAAGGAGGGTGGAGTATGTAAGCTATTTTGAGCTATGTGTTGCACATTCATCCCCAATAACACTGCCCAGATGGGTCTGTAACCAAAGCCCTAGCTGGGTTAACTTCCCTCAGTATAGAACTGGCCGAGAATGCAGGAATAGAGGAAAGGTTTGGAGATATGTGGGAAAAATATTTTGGGAAGTGGAAAACACTGGTAATGTGTGGATGTTGTTGCATCCCTTGTATCCGCAACCCTGACTGAGAGATTATTAACCACCGCCCTGGCCAGACAACCTGGATCTTATGTCTTGCCCCCTTATCAAATGCCATTGTTGGCAGAGAATGATGACAGTGAACCAGAGGAAGACTTAGAATCTCTGGACCCACAACAAGTACCCTTGGAGTAATCCCCCTTACCGACATAGCTCCATGGCCTTGACCCCGATCCAGACAGCCCCAGACTATGAATTGGAACAGGAGGAGGAAAACGAAATAGACGTAGATTAGATTCACACCCTTAAAGGTGTGAAAGGAGGGATCTGTGGAGTCTATTTTTATATAAAATTAGAAAAAACTGATTCTTATTATTACATTATAAGCTTATTGTGCTCATTTTATGTTGCTGTGACTTTGGAATAAATAGACAAAATCACCAATCCCAAGGTTTGATGGGTTGGATAGGAAAACGAAGGGAAACGTTGCAGAAGAAAGTGTTTAGCTTGCAATACTAAGCCAGGTGCAGACGCAGTAAGTAGACAGTGAGTTACTGAGAGTCTGGCCTTGGCCGTGTTGGTGAGCTTCGCACCCACGCATAGCTAGGAAGCAGCATTATGAAAGTTTCCCACGATATCTGTAGAAACGTTAGCGAAAACAAATTACTAGAATAGAGACAGAGTAGGGAGGGACTTCGCCAGCCGGCCGAATGCTGATTGGGAGGTTCGTGTTGCCAAGAGACTCTATCTGAGTCTGTGCACCTACCAAAGAGAACCAAGTCTAAACCACGGTATCTCTTCATCTAATCTAATAACTCCAAGAATAAACGCCCGTTTCAATATATAGACCAGGGGTCTCATTACGGAAAATGACCTGACTGTTTGTCTTACCTTAATTTAAGTTAAGCTTGTCCATAATTAATTAAGCTTAGCTTGTACCTACCTCAACCTACATTTCAAAGATTGGAAAAATCCTATCCACCTATTATAGAGTCCAGGCCCGGACTGGCCATCGGGAGGACCGGGAGGTTTCCCGATGGCCTGGCCTGTTAAGTGGCCTGCCTGGCCTGAGGAATTTCTTTTTTTTATGTATGTATTGTGAACGCAACGCTGCGCAAATGTGGGTCTGACTCTGCCTCACAGAGGGTGACTGGCTGTCTACATGATGTGGCCTGCCGACATGGCCACTTTCATACAGATCATACTAATGCCCTCGATTGGTCTCTGTGTGTAATTCAAGCTCGGGAGGGGTGTATGTGTGCCGCGAGCGAGCGAGAGAGAGAAAGCATGCGCACCGGTTACGTGTATTGTTGTTGTTACCATCTGGTGCTAGCTAGCTGCGCTAACGGATATAATGAGCTGTCAACAAGGTGGAGGAGAGTCCTCTGCTGTCAGACTGAGAGACTGATAACTACAGCTCAGGTGAGGTATAAGGACTCTGAGTGTTTAGATAGTTAACTTAGTCTAAGTTCTCAGTGGGTCTCAAACGGTTTGGTCACCATTTATGTAAACACATATTTCCATTTGAGGGGGGAGTGATTAGTAAAATATGCATGAATAATAAAACATTAAATGTTAACTAGGTGAAAAAAGGTAAGATAAACTTATAAACTTGTTGAGAGCTAAAACTAGTCTTTTGCTGCTGCCTCAAAGAGGAGCAGGGGGAGAGGAGGGAGACAGGTGAGGCTGATTCAGGAGCCCAGACACACTCACAACTATAAATGAACCAAAAACAAATAAATAAACAAGTTTCAATGTTTTTTCATATTGGATATGGTATGTTATTGTTTATGGCCATGTTCTTATGATTGTATGATTATTTAAATGTATACAGTTCTGTTACATATGGGTGTTGTCTCTTTATTTCCCCCTCAAAGTGCACCAGATTGATGCATTTAAGTCCAACATTTAAAAAAAAAAAAAATCTTACCGGGGGAGCATGCCCCCGGACCCCCCTAGAGGATTTCAGGTCCACCTCCACTTAAAATATGTTCACATGGATAGGTTCCTAGATGTGCACAGCAACGCCTAAATAGATTTGCACAGCAACACTGTATATATTGACAATAAATCCAGGAAAATGGCACAAAAGAAAACTGGTAGTGGCCTGGCTGGGTGTATAATTCCCGGCCTGACTTATGTCCCAGTCCGGCCCTGATAGAGTCTGCTAGTCTGTGACATCCTTTCTTATGCAAAATCCTAACAAAAACTGTATCTTTGAATTAACAATCAGCACTTGTCCTGTCGTGCCTGTATCTTTGTTAGAAATGTACCGGGTACTTACTAAAGATAGAGAAAATGTAATTAGTCATCCATAGCAAAAAATATTCGACATATAGCAGGAAGGTCAAACTGATATTGATATTTTTAGTAGTAAGCCTTCTGCTGATACTCTGAACACAATGCCCTATGTGAAGTAAAAACTTCTTTGCAGCAATGTTGAGCCAATCATCAAATGAGGGAAACTGGATTCGCCTGTCAATACACTGATATTTATTGAGAGACAAAACGGCCGGAGGATTAACAAAGCAACTCGCACTGTTCAATGCAAGCTGCCAAAATTAACTCTAAACACACAAGACAGAAACATCTCTATATATCCTTTAAAGGAGGGGTCCAAACAGCCCGCCTTTTCCCCTAATCGATTACAGATGAACAGACAAAGAAACTCTGTCTGAGTGGGCAGTAACCCCTCCCCCCACACAGAGAAAGAGTAGTCACTCATGTGAAGTTTCTCAGTACAGCTACGCATCAGACTAACATATTCCTTTACACCCTATACAACAACATTAGAGAACACAAGACTTCATTGTTCTCCTAAATGCAGTTAAGACTCATGTTTACCTAAAATCCTAACTATCATCCTCAATTGATATAAAAGAGGATTTCAGACTTTTACAATTTCTGTGATGAGGGCCGGCACTCTACTGAGACATTTATTACTATTTGGCGGCTGTTTTATAAGTTAATTGATGAGTTTGCAGTTATTTGAATATGAGTATTTCTCTCTTTATGTCACATTCAAATATAAAATCGCCCTGATATAATACAAAATATTGTCAACAAAAATATTTCATAAGTCGTTGTTTCTTGGGCTTGGATAGCAATGTATACTTCTTACACATTAATCTATTACACAGGGTTGGTTGGTCTTGTTTTATTATTTTTCACTTTATCATGAGGTTTCTGTATGATTGGCTGCATTTTAAGGTAATGCCCATTGGGTGCCTTACCTTGCAATTTAATGTGCTTGCCACTTCATTTGAATTGTCTTTTTCCTTTAGATTTTCACTTCAATGTATGATGTAATTAGAGTGCACCGTAAAGCATGAAGCTCCCCCTGCCTTCAGTCACCTGTCATTACACCTGCTGCTGCTGCTGCTGTCGCCATGACGTCCCTGACAATAATCACAAACATATCAGATACAAGTCCCGTGGATAATCCTGCATAACTGATATAACTTTAATAACTTAAACATGATTATTGCATTGTACAGACATGAAGTACATGTTACATTACTGGCTTCAGTAATCTGTTACAAGGAATGGACTGTTGTTAAAAAAACATGTCTTATATTTAAATATAATATATGCTAATGTAAGACATGTGCTGAACTACAGTAACACAAACCATTAATCAGGGAACATGATTTAAAACAAATATACCTCTATATACTGTTCATAGTGTAAATACTTCAGTTTTTTAAATATATTTATATTGTGACGACCCCTGCTTTACTCCTCTTCCCTGTAGTGTGTTTACCTTTTATGATCCTCCCTTTTTGTCTTAAAAGGTTGATTGCGAGCACCTGGTCGCTTCCCTCCTGTGGATGAAAGCCGATCCAGTGTCTCGCCAGCTCTTTCTCTTTCCTGGCCTACTCCTTCCTTCAAGTACCTGTTTTGTATTTTGTTCGGCATCTTCTTTGGTTTTTGGCATACAACACTTGGCACTACATCATGCTCATACATCCACATCTTCACTATTGATATTACAGACTCACACACCTCATTTTGGGTAGGTTTCCTTTGTTGAGTTATAATAAATACATTTAATTTACCATACCTCGTATCCTTTCCCGTTCTTTTGTAATGGCCAAGAGCCAGACCCATGACAATATTATACTAGACATCACTCTTCACTTTACTTCTTGTTTGCATTTCTGGTTAGATGCTGAAATAAATTGAAGTAAAGTGTTACAGCAGGAAAGTTCAATACAGCGTATTTCTGGTAGATTTCATTTTATTATGTCACCTGATATATAAGAAGTGGTGTTTTATATATTCATGTGTGTACTTAATTACTTTTGTATTTAATAGTGGCAAGTTTATATGAACAAGAAGCTGGAGATATAGAAGTGAAAACTTCCCTATTAGGAGAAAGGGAGAGGGGAAAGATGAGATGTCCTTATTGGAGACAGCTCAGATCTCTGGAATGATTGCAGGGTTAAAAATGAGTGTGCGTTGCACATGCTATGTAAAAGTTCTACTATTTCACTGCTTTGTTCTACTATTTCACAATTGTCCTTATCTTTCTTACAGTGCAGACGCTTTTCTGCTTGCTCTTGCCTCTGCTTACTTTTTATGCTGATTTTCCTATTCTTATTCTCTGAAAACTTCGAGCAGCGGCTCCTGGACATTAACTTATCACTGGGACAGTTCATCTTCGTAAATAGACGGAGGGTTTCAGCCATATTTCAACATTTTTACGACGACGTCAGTCTTACAATAGCGTGGCCTAGCAACAGCTAAAGCCTGGTAGGCTACTGCTATTTAGCTTAAGCTAGTTGGTAGCAAAATGCCTCCGTTCTCTACAGATGACTTCCAGAAACTTATACAGAAGATGGCTGTGTTGGAAATGAAAATGCAACGGTTGGAAGTTAACGTGGGAAGTGAATGGACTATGTCGTGGGAATGACACGACTTACCAGTGTTGCAAAGTAATGGAGAAGGGGTATGCTAACTCAACAGCTAGTTAGCATCTACAAAGGATTCCAAGGAACAGGAGGGCTGTGTACCGGGTAATAAATCTACAAGTGGTAGTCCTCCCTGGAACTCTCTGGGTGCAAAGCCTAAGAGTAAATCACTTCCATGGCGATTTGGGAGGACGGATAACAGGGCAGAGCCCAGAGCTCCGAAATCTGTGATGCGACCGGCTGGCCTGCATTGTTATCACCCAGGAAGAGCGCCTCTTCAACCCCTATTCATACTAGGAAACAGCAGTGGACAGCTGCTAAAGGGAGAATTACAAACAATCTCCTAAACCACCAAGTGTGCCAATCCAGAACAGATACGCTCCGCTGACCGAGAACCGGAGATCTGATGACCTGGATAACCTGTCCTCTTCACACAGCAGGGTAAGGACTAATAGCTACTCTAAAAGTAAAAGGCTAGAGGGAAAGCTAACGACTGGGCTTGAAACTCTGATTGTGGGTGACTCTGCTGTAAGAGAATGTAAAAGGTCTGTGTAATAAGAACAACACCAAAGTACTCTGTTTCCCAAGGATGTGGTCTCTGACTTGGCTGAGAAGATCCTGCATATTGGGGCTGAACATCCGATTGTGAAGAATGTGGTACTGCAACATTGGAACAAATGATGTTGTGAAACAACAGTCAGAAGTGCTGAAAGAAGACTTTAAATGTTTGGTTGGAAACTGCCAGCTCTCTAAATGCAGAGGTGTTCATCAGTGGCCCTCTACGCCAGTCAGAAGAGGAGTGGAGAGATTCAGCAGATTGTTTTCACTGAACACCTGGCTTTCAACGGCCTGTTACTGACCAGTCTGTTCATTTTATTGACAATTTTAAACTTTTCTGGGATCGCAGACATCTTTTCAAGGCAAATATGGAGTTTGCCTGAACAAGTCAGGAGTGAAATTGTTTATCTCTAACATATTCAACTGCCTGCGTCATCAATCTGTTCCTCTGCCAAGGACAAGCGGCAAGAGGAATCAAAACACGAGAAAGACACAACACATCACGCAGAAAACCCTGAAAAGAATTATCACTGCACCTGCCTGAGGAATGTTCTGATTATGGGAGACATATGAGACACATGGAGGAGTCTCCACTGCCCCCCCCCCCCTGTCAACGCCTTTGAGGATACCCCGTTCACCCTTTCACCCTCCGCCCACCCTCCTGGAGATCGATGAACACACAAAGGAGATACAGAGGGTTGGCACCGATTCCTTCCTGGAGTTCAAACACCAAACGAAGGCGATACGCAGGCCTGGCACCATGTCCTTTACCCCCGCTCCTCAACGACGCCCACCAAAATCACCGCAGAGACGCGCACCATCTCCCCCGTCCTCATCACCGCGCCTACGTCAACCACCTCCCCCCCCTGGAAGCATGTCCTCTACCCCCGCACCATCTAGCCCGTCTCCATCACCGTGCCTACGTCGACCACCTCCCCTCCCTTCGAGGGGGGCATCTGCAGTCTCCGAAGCCTGATAAGGATGTGTGTGTACAAAACACAACAAACTCTTACTGATATGTGATGGGTCCAGGCTCAAGGGCGTATGGCACTCTTAACTCTTTCCAGGACATGTCGGGGCCCTGCCTGCCAGTAGCTTTGCCGATATCTGTGTTGATAGGTAATAGATTAAGAGCGGTGAATCATAGAAACAGGAAAGCGCTCAAAACGTTTGTGTGAGTGTATCTAATTTAGCAGTGATTCCATGTCAGCCACAGCTTGTTTACAAAAAACATGACTGATAGTGTGTTTAACAAAGTTAAACTAGCTTTATTAAATGTCAGGTCTTTGGCAGGAAAAAACATTTTTAAATCAATGATTTAATCACTGAGCACAATCTCGATTTTATGTTTTTTAACAGAAACTTGGATTGAACAAAATAACAGTGCAGCTGTTCTTATCGAATCAACCCCTCCCACTTTAGTTTTATGAGTCAGGAAAGAATGCATAAGAAAGGGGGTGGAGTTGCTATTCTGTTCAATGATTCCCTTCAATGCAGGAAGACATCGTATGGAAACTTTGATTCTTTTGAATATGTGGCCCTTCGGCTGAAATGCTCCTCTCGAGCTCTGTTCCTAAATATCTATAGACCACCCAAATACTGTGCAAGCTTTTTTGATGACTTTACTGAACTGCTGTCTATAGTATGTATTGACTTTGACCGTCTAGTCATTGTTGGTGATTTTAACATCCATGTTGACAACCCCCAGGACAGAGGGGCTAAAGAACTGTTTGTGTTCTTGATAGCTATGGACTGACTCAGCATGTGACGGAGCCCACGCACAATAAGGGGCACACTCTGGACTTAATTATCTCAAAGGGTGTGAATATCTCTAAGGTTGTGGTGACTGATGTGCACTCTCTGACCATTCCTGTGTTTCTTTGAGAGCTCTATTTCTGTTCACAAAAATGTTCAAAAAGAGGTAACCACAAAGCGATGTTTAACTGAAATACTAGGGAAATGTTTACCTCAGAATTTCTCTTCCACACTTGCCCCTGCCAACATCTCAGTAAATGAGCTAGTAGATCAGTTTTAATTCAAAAATTAAAAAATGTTATAGATGCCATTGCTCCAACTAAGGTAAAGGAAGTGTCTGGCAAGAAAATATCTCCATGGAGAAAGGCCATGACCGTGAAACAGAAAAAAGAGAATGTTGAAAAGCTGAACGCAGGTGGGCGAAAAACAAATTCTCCAGGTTCACTTTGAAATCTATAAAGAGAGACTTGGCCTTTATAATTTGGAATTGAAAAACGCACGACAATCGTTCTTCTCTGACATCATTACCAAAAACAACGCACGTGCCTTGTTTGCTACCGTCGACAGACTAACTAACCCCCAGTGTCAGTAGCCTCTGAATTTCTATCCACCAGGGCGTGCAATGATTTTGCCTCCTTTTTCACTGACAAAATTCAGAAAATCAGACAAGCAGTCAGTGCCTCTGCATCAGGAACAGCAAATGTGTTGTCCCTATCTCCACTTAACATCAATTCAGACATCATGACACAATTCCATCAGATTAATGATAAAAACCTAGAGGACATTATACAACTTCTGAAATCCTCCTCCTGCTGCCTTGATATTATTCCAACAGGATTTTTCAAAGATGTTTTGCCTTGCATGGCCTCAGATCTACTTCATATAGTAAACAAATCTCTTCACTCAGGTATTTTTCCACAGGCCCTGAAAACTGCAGTCATTAAACCGCTCTTAAAAAAAGAATAATCTAGATGCTACACTACAGTATGAACAATTACAGGCCCATATCAAACCTGCCATTTCTAGGTAAAATCATTGAAAAAGTTGTTTTTCAACAGTTGAGTAATTTCTTGCATTTAAATACTGTTTTGATGTGTTCCAGTCAGGCTTTTCGTCCAAACCACAGCACTGAGACTGCTCTTGTAAAGGTCTTTAATGACATCCACTTAAACACAGACAGTGGCAGAACTTCAGTGTTAGTATTATTAGATCTCAGTGCTGCGTTTGACACTGTTGACCACAGCATATTACTAGACCGACTGGAGAACTGGGTGGGACTTTCGGAAACAGTTCTGAATTGGTTTGAATCCTACTTAAAGGACAGAAACAACTTTGTTTCTATAGGTAAATACACATCTGAGTTGACAAATATGACATGTGGGGTTCCTCAAGGCTCCATCTTGGGGCCTCTTCTCTTTAACATCTACATGCTACCACTGGCTCAGATAATGAAGAACAACAAAATAAGTTACCATAGCTATGCAGATGACACACAAATTTACGTAACAATTTCACCAGGAGACTATGCTCCAATTCAAACACTGAGTAAGTGCATTGAACAAATCAATGACTGGATGTGTCAGAACTTTCTCCAATTAAACAAAGATAAAACTGAGGTATGGTTTTTGGAGCCAAGGCAGAACGTATAAAAGTTAGCGCTGAGCTTCAGTCTGCAATGTTCAAAACAACAGATAAAGCCAGAAATCTAGGTGTAGTCATGGACTCTGACCTGAGTTTCAACAGTCACATTAAAACAGTTACTAAATCAGCCTACTATCACCTAAAGAATATATCTAGGATTAAAAGACTAATGTCACAGCAGGATTTGGAAAAACTTGTCCATGCTTTTATCTTCAGTAGACTCGACTACTGCAATGGTGTCTTCACAGGTCTCACTAAAAAATCTATTAGGAAGCTGCAGCTAATTCAGAACGCTGCTGCTCGAGTCCTCACTAACACTAAGAAAGTGGATCACATCACTCCAGTTTTGAAGTCTTTACACTGGCTTCCTGTGTGTCAAAGAATAGATTTCAAAATACTGCTGCTGGTTTATAAAGCACTGAATGGTTTAGGCCCAAAATACATTTCTGACCTCCTGCTAAATGATGAACCATCCAGATCTCTCAGGTCTTCAGGGACTGGTCAGCTTTCTGTCCCCAGAGTCAGAACTAAACACGGTAAAGCAGCGTTCAGTTATTATGCTCCAAATATCTGGAACAAACTCCCAGAAACCTGCAGGTCCGCTGCAACTCTGACTACTTTTTAAATCCAGGCTGAAGACTTTTCTTTTTGTCGCTGCTTTTAATTGAACTATTCATATCTTAGACTGCACTGTAACTTTTATCCATGTACTTTTTTCTTTTAATGTTTAATTGACAGCACTGTAAACTTTTATCCATGTATTTTTTTCTTTTAATGTTTATTTTATTAGCTTTTCTTTTTAATGACTGATTTTAAATGCTATTTTCTTAATCTCTTTCATTTTTTGTAAAGCACTTTGAATTGCCTTGTGTTGAAAAGTGCTATATAAATAAACTTGCCTTGCCTTGCCTTGCCTTGCCTTGCTTGAGAGCAGAGGTAATGTTTTCCTCGTTATTATTGATATTAAAGTAATTTACATATATTGCTTGTATTAGTCAACCATAAACAACTATATCTTAGACTTATCTTAAAAATGCCAAGGGTGTGTGGAGCTGGGTGTATTGAACTGATGGGGGGAGGGGGCCGGAGAGAGGGAAGTCTCTGAAGAATGTGTGTGTGTGAAAGCTGCAGTAATACGAGACAGCGAACACCAGATTGTTTTGTTTGCCCTCAAACTGAAGAGAATCTTTCTCCTGGCTGGCTCGTGCTGATTGGCTACTACAGGCCATCGTGTTTGTCTCTTCCAATAAGATGACCCCTCTGGGAGAAGCATCCGCACGACTCCTCCTGTTGTTTTTGTATGTAAGCCTGTGTGGCCTTGTGTCCGCTCTCTTTCCTCCTGCTGTCAAGATGATGAGATCTCCCGGCATTAGGACCAGAGCAGGGGTGGGCCTACCCTTTTAAAAGTGTATTGTATTCTTACCTTTTATCATTAAAACAGATTATTGTTTAACCCTGTATCTGGTGCTCTGAATTCCTTCTCTGACCAGCTCATCAAAGGACACGCAGAGCCGAGGTGGATTTCAGACCACACCTTGCTCCAACAAATGGTGACCTCCGACGTTTGTGAGTGGGGTTTCAGAGAAGGAACACCAGCGACCGCATTGGGTCCAGGGGTCCGCACCAAGAATATATTGGACAACTGACAACAGGGCCCGGACAACGAAAGAGGTAAAACAGATGCCTGTTTTCTATCAAAGATCTGTGATTGGCTGAAACTAAACTACATTTTAGGGTTGTCAAAGACATTCACAGTGTTTTGGTTTGACGGTAAAGAATACAATACATATGTTAGATAGGTAGGAAAGTTATATAATAAAAATAAAGCAACGAGGTGTGTAAGAGGACGGTGAAAGGCCCCGTAGATTTTTCAGAATCATCAATCATCCAACACGTCGATCGCGAGCTACCAGTAGCTCGCAAGCCCTCAATAAGTAGCTCGCCAAGCAAATCCAAAATATAAAAAATACACACAAAAAAAAGGAAATGTAATTAAAATAATCTACCCTATGCATAAACGAAACCTCAATCATAGCAAACTCTATCTACTTACTACAAACTCTATATCTATCTAACACACCCCTCCTCCCCCCACCGCCCACAATGAATATCGACCAATCACGTTGATTTGCGGGACCAGCGTTGCAGTCGGGAAGAAAAGCAATGTGGCACCTCCCCACTTCATAAGGAGTTTGACCGTGATTTTCCTTCTGGCAGAATCAACACATCAGCCCCATTGAACAGCCTAGTCGTGCCAGCCTATACAACACATGAGGGGCAGAGTTTTACTGTGTGTGTGTTGCAAACTTGCACATATATGTATTACACTTGACGCATACGCATGGCGTAATTTCCACTGGGTACAGTTTTCGATCCCGTTTGTGTCCCCCCACTTTACAAATATGTTTATTATTATTTTTTAAACGCAAACTGTCATCGCCCACGGAGGAGCACACAAGCCTCTGTGAGCGAGCGAGACAGAGAGAGAGCGAGAGAGGCGAGAGAGAGCACACCTTTATCTATTTAATATAGTTGTAAAATATAAAGTAAGAAATCATTCCAATGTGTCCTATAGGACAGTAAAAAAAAAAAACAGTTTAATAAAATTGATTTGTTATTGGTTGTGATCATATTCGAAAGATGTTTGGATTATTGAAAAGTATACAGCTCCCTTTCCTCTCAGTGTTGAGAGCTGTTGAGGCGGTTTGCAAAATGTGAAGCTCAAACTAAACAATGAAGATTCTGTTTATTTTAGGACTGAAAGATGGAGAGAAACACTTAATTTCACTGAAGTGTATACTGTGGAAAATAATGGATGTACATTTGTGAATAATGTTTGTTTTTTACTCGAAAAATGTTTCTTTATTACATAATAAATCTGATTTGTAACAGTATTTTAGTAGGATAGCAAGTATTTTAAAAAGTGTCAAAACAAAGTGACAGTAACAGACTGGAACAAGAAAACCAGTGTTTTTGTACTTATAGTACTACCAAACAATGTAGGGCATTTTCTTTGTGCCACTGCATCTCACAAATAAACAAGGACATTTAATAATCAGACCCTGCAATAAATAAAATCAAGTTTCACTTTAGTTTTTCAAGTAACTCAACTCAAACTCACTAGTCACTCACTCAGCATCATCAGACAGGTTTTTAGGAATATGAGAATGTCCACATTTCCAGGTATTTATAAGCTGGGATGTTTGGGCATTACAATATCCCCTGCTCTGAAAAAACTCTCTCGCTTGTACTGATGTTGGGCTGGGGACAGCAGTGGTCGCGTTAACCGAATATTTTATTTATCAATGACGGAAAAATCTGAAAGCAGTCTGTCATTTTGACAGATTAGAACAAACTCGGACACAGCTCCAACGTTCCCCGCAGCGAGGCTCCTGGTGTTATGCCGTGGTCTGCATGCCCTCCAAAAGGAAATGATATAGTTTCCAAACCGTACTCTGCCGTACAGATCAACACATGTCTGGGAGGTTTTGCTTTACGCTGTGCGCGCTCCCGCGAGGTGAATGCACCCACCCACAGCATAACACCGCCCCCCCGGTTGACAGTTCATGAGCGTGCTCTCTCGTGAACTGTTCAGACCGACGGGTAATAAGGGATTTATGACGGATATTTTACGATCCTGTCTGTCAAATGACGGACAGCGAAAAAGTCTAACGCCACCTTCAGTGGGACGGAGAGATATGCTTTGGCCATGGGTGACAGCAGTGGGTCAAACTGTGCATGTCTCTCCACCACTTCAAAAGTCAATACAGTGTTGCCAGATGGTGAGGCTTATTATGGAGTCAGATTTGGGTCAATATTCTAGCGCGTAAAACAAGCTACTCACGAGCGGAAAATGTGCTTTTACACGCGCATAAAATGACCCTCGCCCGCAGATTAAACCCCCGCGAGCGGCTCTGCGCCCGCGAGCCCTCTTGCTCGCTCGCAGGAGTGTCAGCCTCGCAGAGTCTGTCCTACGCGCGCGTGAAAAGTTTCTGGCACTTTGGGGGCGGAGCCACTGGACTTTGATTGACAGCTGCCAGGAAACCCGGGGTTGCCAGGTTTGATTAAATGCCTGAACTACCAAGAGCCGAGGAGTGGTGACGGCAGCAAAATCAGTTGGACGAGATGAATATATATATATATAATTAATTTATATATAAACAATATATTTTTGAGTGGGCTGTATCTGTCGAAAATTGCATATATATATATATATATAAATTAATTTTATATAAAACAATATATTTTTGAGTGGGCTGTATCTGTCCGAAAATTGCTAGCTACTGTCTGCTGTTACACTCTTAGAAGGGATGTGTAAAAATGACACAACGTGTGTTGAATTTCAACACACCTACAGAGTGTGCTCAGGGACAACACGTGTTGTGTTATTTATGTGTTAAATCATTTTACACACAAAATGTGTTACATGCCCCCTAACACACAATGTGCACATTTTACACATTGTGTGTCATAAATGTGTAACCAAGATGAAACCACTCATTAGTTATTTCTGCACATTTTGTGTTATATTCTTTAACCAGAATTCACATTTGATTGTGTTTATATCTGCACATTGTTGTGCAAGGACGATTACTGGAAATACCAGGTGGGGAGATGGTTTTTATTCAAAAAATCGAATGCAAGAATACATTCATTGGACATTGATTTACAAGGATTTCATTAGCACAATATGTCATTAAGAAAATAATTTGTTAACATTTAAAAATATTAATATTTTCTAATTCATCAAATGTTGACAGAATAGATAATTCATAAAATCACACCTAAAAAACCTTATACCTTGGTTAAAACAAAACTTAATCTTCAGCAAACTATTGTTGTAAATGACTTTCAGCTGAGGGAATATAGTGATGAGATTCTTCACAAGGACCACCTTTTCAGTGTTGGATGGATAATTAAGGATACAAATGAATGACAAGTGAGCTATTTATTTTTTATGTTTCAAAAAAGAATACAACAGTTCTAGCATAC
Source organism: Gymnodraco acuticeps (assembly GCF_902827175.1). Taxonomy (NCBI): domain Eukaryota; kingdom Metazoa; phylum Chordata; class Actinopteri; order Perciformes; family Bathydraconidae; genus Gymnodraco; species Gymnodraco acuticeps. The sequence goes on from NW_022992067.1 coordinate 402,117, forward strand.
AAATATTACAAATGCGTGATAATAAAGTAATTGGTTATAAAGAATGTCCTTTTGTATCAAGCAAATAAAAAAAACAATTTTTACAACCAATTATATTTATATATATAGGGCCAGGGGTGCCCAACCAGTCGATCGCGTCATCGACGTCGACTCGCGGGGGAGATTCCCAGTCGATCGCGAGATGTGTCTAAAAATAGAACAACAATATTCTGTTTTATCGTTAATGTCCTGTAACATAATCTTCCTGTGCCAGAATAATGCACTTGAACGCATCAAAGCTTTGTGATTGGCCGGCGTGACCCCATGTGTCGGGGCGCAGAGCCGCTCGCGGGGGTTTAATCTGCGCGCGAGGGTCATTTTATGCGCGTGTAAAAGCACATTTTCCGCTCGTGTAGTAGCTTGTTTTACGCGCTAGAATATTGACCCAAATCTGACTCCATACTTATTGACAGGGAGAGATATACATATACTGTTGGTACTTGTCAATGTCTCTAGGTGTGTAAATGTAGCCCTGTAAATACAATGTCCTTTTGTGTTCTGTTGTTTTATGTTCATGTTGTAACCTACTTGCTGCCATGTTGGACAGGTCTCTCTTGAAAAATAGATCGATGATCTCAATGGGACCACCTGGTTAAATAAAGGTTTAAAACCAAAAAAAGCGTTTTTTAAAATTTTTTTTTTTTAAAAATCGCGGT